>NW_026947519.1:0-97500 GCF_034190915.1 Cavia porcellus
TAAGCAACAGAGAAGCCCCCTTCAGAAGTAGGCCATAGGTGATCTTGAAAAGTGGATAACTCCCTCCACACGGAGTTATCAGGTTGCATGAGGAGCATGCCAACCAGATCTCCCCCAACCTGTGACACAGTAGGTTTCAAGATGAGACAAACACAATGCACAGGGAGATCTGGTGTCCCTCGTGCACCTAAAGACATAAAAACAGCAGGAATTTTCAATACTCATAGGCTTGTAAGCTTAGGAAGAAAATAGAACTCATCCAACAAGCCTTTCTGGGGGAATTCAGGTGACTGGCCCACCCCTTTATTGTGGGGCCAAGCAATTGGATGAATATCAATCTTACAGTACAATTCTGACTTAGTTACTTTTTACTCTTTGCTGAGACAAAATGCCTAAAACCCAAGTTGGGAAAGGAAAGATTTACTTCTTATGGTTTTTGAAGGCTTCAGTCCACACTCAATTGGCTCCAATACAGGCAGGTATGGCTGCAGTTCTTGGTGGCTTCAAGAGAGCAAGCAGGAACTATCAAAAAGCAAGACACTCCTTCTTCCTGCTATAACATCACATCCAGGCTCCACCCTTATGTGGTTGGAGCACTGACAACATCAATCCAAGCCCTAGACAATGAACCAACACAAAAGCACAATGCAAACTCGTGAGGCCTGGGGACCAAAAACATAAACCATGAGGTCCCACACCTGGCCCCCAGGACTCAAAGACATTTAGTCCACCTCCAAGAGTTGCCAAGTCCTAAGTTTTAGCATGGCTGAAAAGTCCAAGTACAAAGTCTCCTCCAAGTTCTATAGTAAACTCTTAACCAAAACTCTCTGTACAAATGAAACAAGGCTAGACATTGCTGAAATGCAAAGGCACAAGATTAACATAACCATTCCTAAAGTTACACAGAAGGGAATATAAAACATTGGAAACAAAGTAAGCCCAACATCCAGCAGGACAAACATTAAGTCTCAGAGATTTATGCTCAGCATCTGAAGCAATCTGGTTGCAAGCTCCAAAAGGCTTCAGTGTTTCCACCCACATGTCACACCTGGTGATTTCAGCTCCCACAGCTTTTCTCTTAAATCCTCTCTGCTCGCTTTTGGCAGCTTTCCTGGGATGATCCACATTTCGGGCTTTTCCAAACGTTGGGGTCTCCACTGCAGCTTTAGCTTCACCCTTACATCATCACAAATTGCCCTCTCAGGGGCACACTGCTTGGAGTCCCAGGCCCTTTGCAATCGAGGTGGAAGCCATTTTACCCTCAGAAGTTGTGCATTTTCCTTTCACCTAAAATCAGCACGTTGTGGATGCTGCCAAGGTCTGCTACCAGCTGAAGCAGTAGCCAGGCTTTTCTCTCTCTTGGCTGTAAGGGTCAGTTGCCTGGATTACAGGGCTGTGTTTATCTGATTGTGAGGAAAAGCTTCTCTATGTTGCTGCCATTCAGGAACTTCTGTGTCCACTGGTGTCACTCTGGAACCTGGATCTTTGCAGATTTCTATTCTGAGAAAATTCTTTTACCTTTGCAGTGAGGCTGAAAGGGTGGGGACCTGATTCTTGCGATGCCCTGTGGACATCTATCTTTTCTTTCAGTTTCCCCGCAACAATCAAAATCTCAACTCTGTCTTTACAATTCACAGCCTTGCTGGAATTTTCTTTCTGGCCAAACTCACAGCATTGTAAATTATACTGTCAGGCTCTTTGCTGTTGATTTGCAAAGTAAAGCTGGCTAAAAGCCCCCAACAATAGCCATGCCAAAGCCTCAAGGTTAGATTCCTTTTTGGTTTCATTTTCAAGATTAATCAGTTCATTGCCCTTTGTCTCAGTATCAGTAAAAGTCTCTGGCTAGGAACAAAATGCAGAGAAACTTTCTGCTAAGCCATAACACACATCATGTGGAGGCCAACAACCAATGCAGTCCTTCCTCCCAGCAGAAAATTCCCATGTCTGGTTTTAGCATAAGGCTTTCTATCAGTTTTCTAATCTCCAAAGCTGTGACCAGTATCTCCTCAACAGAACAGCCTGAGCTGCTACAGCTCTATGCATACACACAACATATCTGAAACTTTCCAAACTCTATCCTGAATACATTTCCAAAGCCTTTCGAGAAACATGGTCAGGTATAGTCATAGTTAATGACCCCATTCCTCGGTACCAAATTCTTTCTTAGTTACCTTTTACTCCTTGCTGTGACACAATGCCTGAAGAGCAAGTGGGGAGAGGCAAGATTTATTTCTTACAGTTTTGGAGGTTTCAGTACACATTCAGTTGGTTCCAAGGCAGGCAGGCATGGTGGCTGCAAACAGCAAGCAGGAACCATCAAAGAGCAAGACACACCTTCTTCCTGCCATTATATCACATCCTGGAACCACCCCTATGTTGCTGGAGCACTGACACCATCAATCCAAGCCCTAGACAATGAACCATCACAAATGCACAGTGAAAACTCATGAGACCTGGAGGCCACAGATATAAACCACGACAGAACTAAAGATTCACACTAAAAACAGTAGGGAATAGTGCGATCAAAGGACAAAATATTAAGCCCATTTGGGAAAATGGCAAAATGAAAAATCAAAATGCAATCTTAAACACCTTGTGCTCCATGAGCAAGAACCAGAAACACGGAAATAGAGGATGTCAAAAGTAGCTCACAAAAAAATCTCTGAAAAGGTAGGAAGTGAAATAAAAAAAAAACTCCATCAGGCTATAGATATCATCGAATCAGTAGTCATCTCTCATATGAAAACAGAAATAACAACCTTAATAAAGGAGTTGCTCAACACAGCTAAAAAATAAATAGTAAAAATACTACAGGATCATGGGAAACTAAAACCTGTAAAAATAATATAAAAAAACAAGCACATTTCAAGAAACCAATTCAAAGAGACAGGCAAAAACCCAAAAATTCTACTCAAAGCTGGCACAACTGTTTAAATGAAGCCGAGGATTGAATTTCTGAGTTTGAAGACAAGATCACAATTACTAATCATGAATGATAAGAACTTTTAAAAATAACAAAGCAGCCTGAGATGACAATCCAGAGGCTTTAAGATGATGCCAAGAGAAATAATGTAAGATTAATAGGCATCAGTGAAGATGTAGGAGTCAATGCAAGACATAACTAAAATATTCACAGAACCAATAGCAGAAAATTTCCCAAACACGTGGAAAAAATTTTATATGCAGATAAATGAGGCAAATAGGACAGCAAACAATCACAATCAACATCAATTTACACCCACACATGTAACAATTAAGATCCCACACATGCAGCATAAAATCAGAACTCTAAAAACTGTAAGAGAAAAGACAACTCACCTATCGAGGAAGTCCATTGGAATCACGGGAGACTTCAGCAGAAACTATCAAGTCAAGACAAGTGTGGATAGAGGTAGTTCAAGTCCTAAAAGAAAACAACATTCAACCCAAGTGGATGTAACCAAAAAAACATTCATTCAAATTTGATGGAGAAACCAATACTTCCATGACAAAGAACAGTGGAAGAAATTCATGTCCACCCAATGAACCCCAAAGTTTTGAAAGACATACTAGATAGAGAAAAAATCACTAAAATCCCCAGGAAAACAATGGAAAAAAAGAACCAGGTAGGAAAAGCAACTAACAAAGGTCAACTGGACCTGGAACATAACATAGCAAGTAAAGCCAGTACTTAAATGTAAATGGCCTAAATTCACAAGTCAAAAGAAATACATTGACAGGAGGGATCAAGAAACATGATCCTGCAAAATGCAGTATACAAAAACCACATCTATCCCACAATGAAACTCATATATTTAAAGGCAAGGGATGACAAACCATATTCCTCACAACAGGAGCCCCCAAAAGCAGTGAAAACTATTTTGTCTGAAGACAACGTGAACTTACAATCTAAAATGATTTAAAAAGATAAAGAATGTCACTACATACTCATTTGTCGAAAAAACGAAGAGAAAAATTTAAATTTATATGCACCAATATCACAGCACACAACTAATGAATATGAGAAACCAAGCAAACAACACAATTAAAGAGGTGACCTTAATACCTCTTTGTCACGAAGATTTAGATCAACTACACAAAAGTCAGCAAAGTAAGAATAGAACTGCATCATATCTGTGAGCAATTGGATTTAGTACATTTTTACAGATTGTTCCACCCAAGCAAATCAGAATACACATTAAAATCAGCTGTACCTTTGTCATTCTCCAAAATACACCACAAATTACAGACAAAATATTCTTCAGTAAATGCAAACATATGGAAATTATCTTGGTGTAATATTTAACGACAGCACAATAAAATTAGAAGTTAATGGCAAAAGAAATAGAAAAATCTGCATGCATACATGGAAGTTAATCATAGTCATGAAACAACCAGAATGCTACAGATGAAATTAAAGGAGAAATAAAGCTATATCTATAATATAATATCAATGAAGAAATAACAGGATATAATCAGTGGGATGAATGAAAAGAGTCTTAAGAGCGAAATATATAGCTAATTTGCCATATCAAGAAAACAGAGTGTGCACAAGTAAACAATCTAACACTTCATCTCAAGTTTCTAGAAAAGGAAGAGCAAGTTAAACCCAAAGCTCATAGAAGAGAGGAAAGTTTAAAGATTAGATAAAGCAGAAATGAATGCTATTGAATCTAAAAACAATAATACAAGGAATTAACCAATCAAAACTTTAACTATTTGAGAGAATAAAAATTCACTGACATACCTCAAGGTTTCCTTATGAAGAAAAAGTAACGAAAACCTAAATTCATGAATGAAGGAATGTAAAAATGAAATTGCTATAGATGCCATGGAAATTCAAAAGTCCATGAATTCTTACATTGACAATCTCTAATCACAAAGGGTAGAAAACACAGAGGAAATGGACAGATTTCTAGGAACATATGAGCTGCTGAAGCTTAACCACGAATAAATAGCAATCTTGAAAGACACAATATCCGCTGTTGAAATTCATAATATAATTTAAAGTTCATCAACAAAGAAAAGCCCTCTTCCTGATGGATTCATGGCTGAATTCTACAAGAAATTTGGAGATTTGGTGCCAATAATCCTTATGCTCTTCATTGAAATTGAAAATGAAGCAACCCTCCTTAAATCATTCCTGGAGGCAAGTAATACTTTGATACCGAAACCAGAGAAAGACTCAACCAGTAGTGGAGAATTTTTTAGCCAATTGTATTAACACTGAGGCAAAGGTTCTCAATGAAACACGGGCAAATAGAATACAATAAAACATCAAGAAGATTATACAACACGACCAAAGGTGAATCATTCCAGGAATGCAGAGATACTGTAACATATACAAATCAATAAATGTAATACATCACATCAAGAGAGCCAAAAACAAAAAGCATATTATTATCACAGTAGATGCATAAAACGTTTTTGGTAAAGTCCAACAGAAGTCCATGAGAATAACCCCTTACATACTGAGAAAACATCCGGTCTACTTCAATCTCATAAAGGCAATCTATGACAATCAACCAGCAGGATTATATTACATGCCAAAAACTGAAAGCGTTCGCTTAAAAATCAGGAACAAGACAAGGAAGTCTAGTATCACCAATCCTATTCAATATAGTTCTGGAAGTACTAAACAGCAAAATTAGTGGAGAGAGAGAAATAAATGTAATAAATATAGGAAATGATAATGTTGAACTAAAAGTATTTGCAGATGACATGATACTCTATATAGAAGACCCAAAAAACTCAGTTAAAAGACTACTGCAGGTAATAAACAAATTTAGCTGTGGAGATGGATAGAAAGTCAATGCTCAGAAATCAATAGTACTCCTGCACAAAAGCAAAATCTCACTGATAGGTAAATTGTAGAAAAATTACATTTACAATAGCATCTAAAAAATGAAACACTTAGGAATCATCATAACCAAGAATGTCAAAGATCTATATGCTGAAAATTATGCTGTATTATATAAAGGGATCAAAGAGGATATTAGAAAGTGAAAGAATTTTATTTTCTCTTGGATTGGAAGAACCAATGTTATTGAAATGGCCATAGTCTCAAAACTGTTATACAGATTTCATGCAATCACAATCAAATAGCATTGACATATTTCAAAGATCTAGATAAAGCAGTTTTAAAATTCATTTGTAAACAGAAGAGACCAACAATAGCAAGGAAAATTCTGGGTAACAAAGATAAGGCAGAAGGAACCGCAGTTCCTGAGTTGGAAAGATACTACAAAGTTTCAGGGATAAAATCAGCATGGTGCTGGCAAAGAAATAGATTTGAGGATCAGTGGAACATATTAGAAGATGAAAGCACAAATACAAAGAAAGCTCAGCCACTTTAACTTTGACAAACTGGTTAAACATGTTAACTGGAGGGGAGCCTTTTAATTAATGGTGTTTGAAAATTTTGATTTCCACATGCAAAAAACTGAAAGTAGACCCATGCTTATTGCCATGTATAATTCTAAGGCTAAATGGATCACAGATCTCAATATTAAACCAGAAACACTAAATCTACTTTAAGACAAGCTAGGTAGAATTCACAGACAAAGAGGAATTGGCACAGAATTCATGAACAAAATGTAAACTGCACAAGAAAAACTTCAAAGAACGAAACATATGCATCTGATAATATTGAAAGGTATCTGCAATTCAGAAGAAATCACCAACAGTGTGAAAACAAATCTCAAACAATGAGAAAGAATTGTAACCATCAATCCCTCAGACAAAGCTCTTATATGCAGAAAATATAAAGAATTAAGAAACATCAAGTCCCCCAAATTCAAAGATGGACATCTCCAATAATGAACAACTGAGATGTACACATGTTTCTCAGATGAGGATGTAATAAAAATCGGAATAGTGTTTGCAACCTTCAGTGGGTAACAGAAGCAACAGAGAAGCCCCCTTCGAAGTAAGCCATAGGCAAGACTGAAAAGTGGATGGGCGAGTCCTTCCTCCACACAGAATTATCAGGTTGTATGAGGAGAGTGCCTTCAAGATCACCCCCAACCTGTGACACAGTAGGGTTCAAGATGAGACAAGCATTACACACAGGGAGATCTGGTGACCCTCATGCACCTAAAGACATAATAACAGCAGGAACTATCAGTACTCATAGGCTTGTAAGCCTAAGAAGAACATAGAACTCATCCAACAAGCCCTTCTCGGGGAACTCAGGTGACTGACCCACCTCTTTATTGTGGGACCCAGGAATGGGATGAACGTCAATCTCACAGGACCATTCTGTCTTAATTACATTTTATTCATTGCTGAGACAAAATGCCTGAATCCCAAGTTGGGAAAGGAAAGATTTATTTCTTACAGTTTTTGAAGGCTTTAGTCCACACTCAATTGGCTCCAAGGTAGGCAAACATGGCTGGACCACACTTCGTGGTGGCTGCAAACAGCAAGCAGGAAGCAGCAAAGAGCAAGACACACCTTCTTCCTGCCATTACATCACATCCTGGCTCCACCCCTATGCGGTTGGAGCACTGACACCATCAAACCAAGCCCTAGAACATCAACCATCACAAATGCACAATGCAACTTGTGAGGCCTGGGGACCACAGATATATACCATGACGTCCCACCCATGACCCCCAGGACTCAAAGACATTTAGTCCACCTCCAAGGTTGCCAAAGTCCTAAGTTTCAGCATGGTTGAAAAGTCCAAGTCCCAAGTCTCCTCCAAGGTCTATGGTAAACTCTTAACCATAACCCACTGTGCAAATGAAACAAGGCTCGACATTGCTGAAATGCAAAGGCACAAGATAAACATTACCATTCCAAAAGTTACACAGAGTGGAATATAAAGCATTGGAAACAACGCAAGCCCAACATCAGCAGGACAAACATCAAGTCTTAGAGTTTTATGCTCAGCATCTGAAGCAATCTGGTTCCAAGCTCCAAATGTCTTGGATGATTCCACCCCTATGTCACTTCTGGCAATTTCAGCTCCCGCAGATTTCTCTTAAATCCTTTCTGACTTGCTTTTTGCTGCTTTCCTTGGATCATCCACGTCCCTGGCCTTTCCAAACCTAGGGGTCCCCACTGCACCTTTTGGATTCACCCTTACATCGTCACAAATTGCCCTCTCAGGGGCACACTGCTTGGCTTTCCAGGCCCTTTGCAATCGAAGTGGAAGCCATCTTACTGTCATAAGTCGTGCATTTTCCTTGCACCTAAAATCAGCACCTTGTGGATGCTGCCAAAGTCTGCTACCAGATGAAGCAGTAGCCAGGCTTTTCTCTCTCTTGGCTGTAAGGATCAGTTGCCTGGATCACAGGGCTCTGTTTCCCTGATTGTGAGGAAAAGCTTCTCTATGTTACCACCATTCTGGAACCTCTTGTTGACTATGTCATCATTCTGGAACCTGGTTCTTTGCAGCTTTCTCTTCTGAGCAAAATATTTTACCTTTGCAGTGAGGGTGCAAAGGGTGGGGACCCGATTCCTGGGATGCCCCATGGCCATCTTTCTTTTCTCTTTGTTTACCCTCAACAAGCAAAATCTCAAACACGTTTTTACAATCCACAGCCTTCCAGGAAATTTAATTCTGGCCAAACTCACAGCATTGTAAATTATCCTGCTGGGCTCTTTGATGTTGATTGGAAAGTAAAGCTGGCTAAAAGGCCCAAAGAGTAGCCATGCCACAGCCTCAAGGTTACATTGCTTTTCATTTTTCTTTTTCAAGATTAATCAGTCCATTGCCCTTTGTCTCAGTGTCAGGCAAAGTCTCTGGACAGGAGCAAAATGCAGACAAACGTTCTGCCAAGCCATAACACATATCATGTGGAGTCTAACAATCAATGCAGTTCTTCCTCCCAGCAGAAACCTCCCAAGCCTGATGTTTACCATAAGACTTTCTATCAGCCTTCAAATCTCCTTAGCTGTGACCAGTGTCTCCTCTATGGAACAGCCTGAGCTCCTACAACTCTATGCATACAGGCAACATGTCTGAACCTTTCCAAATTCTGTCCTCATTCCATTTAAAAAGCCTTTAGAGAAACATGGTCAGGTATCTTCACAGAAAATGACACACTCCTCGGTACCATATTCTGTCTTAGTTACCTTTTAGTCATTTCTGAGACAAAATACCTGAGGCCCAAGTTGGGAAAGGAATGATTCATTTCTTACAGTTTTGGAGGTTTTGGTCCACACTCAGATGGCTACAAGGCAGGCAGGCATGGCTTGGCCTCAGTTCATGGTGGCTACAAACAGCAAGCAGGAACCATCAAAGAGCAAGACACACCTTCTTCCTGCCATTACATTACATCCTGGCCCCACACCTATGTGGTTGGAGCACTGACACCATCAATCCAAGCACTAGACAATGATCCATCACAAATGCACAGTGAAAACTCATGAGACCTGGAGGCCACAGACATAAACTATGACAGACCCAAGGATGCACACAACAAACAGTAGGGATGGGTGGGATCAAAGGACCAGATATTGAGCACAATTGGGAAAATGGCAAAATTAAAAAGCAAAATGCAATCTTAAACATCTTGTGCTCCACGAGCCAGAACCAGAAACACTGAAATAGAGGGCTTCAAAAGTAGCTCACCAAAAATCTCTGAAAATGTAGCAAGTGAAATAAAAAAAAAAAAAAAAGAAAACAACTCCACCAGGCTATAGATGTCATCAAATTAGTAGTAATCTCTCATATGAAAACAGAAATAACAACCTTAATAAAGGAGTTGCACAACACAGCTAAAAAATAAATAGTAAAAATACTACAGGATCATGGGAAACTAAAACCTGTAAGAATAATATGAAACACAAGCAGAATTCAAAAAGCAAATTCAAAGAGACAGGCAAAAACGAAAAATTCTATTCAAAGCTGAAACAAATGTTTAATGAAGCTGAGGATCGAATTTCTGAGTTTGCAGACAAGATCACAATTACTAATCATGAATGATAAGAACTTTTAAAAATAACAAAGCAGCCTGAGATGACAATCCAGAGGCTTTAAGATGATGCCAAGAGAAATAATGTAAGATTAATAGGCATCAGTGAAGATGTAGGAGTCAATGCAAGACATAACTAAAATATTCACAGAACCAATAGCAGAAAATTTCCCAAACACGTGGAAAAAATTTTATATGCAGATAAATGAGGCAAATAGGACAGCAAACAATCACAATCAACATCAATTTACACCCACACATGTAACAATTAAGATCCCAGACATGCAGCATAGAATCAAAACTCTAAAAACTGTAAGAGAAAAGACACAACTCACCTATCAAGGAAGTCCATTGGAATCACTGGAGACTTTTCAGTCAAGACAAGTGTGGGCTGAGATAGTTCAAGTCCTAAAAGAAAACAACATTCAACCCAAATGGATGTACCCAAAAAGAATTCATTCAAATGTAATGGAGAAACAAATACCTCCATGACAAAGAACAATTGAAGAAATTCATGTCCACCAAATGAACCCTAGAGTTTTCAAATACATATTAGATAGAAAAAAATGATTCAAATCCCCAGGAAAACAATGGAAAAAGAAAAAAAAAAAAAAAAAGAAACACCAAGTAGGACAACCAACTAACAAAGGTCAAAAGCAGAAATCAAACAACAGGAACATAACATAGCAAGTAAAGCCAGTACTTAAATGTAAATGGCCTAAATTCACAAGTCAAAAGAAATACATTGACAGGAGGGATCAAGAAACATGATCCTGCAATACGCAGTATACAAAAAACACATCTATCCCACAAAGAAACTGATATATTCAAAGGCACGTGATGGTAAACCATATTCCTCACAACAGGAGCCCCAAAAAAGCAGTGAAAACTATTTTGTCTGAAGACAATGTGAACTTTAAATCTAAAATGATTAAAAAAGATAAAGAATGTCACTACATACTCATTTGCATAAAAAATGAAGAGAAAAACTTAAAAATTTAAATTTATATGCACCAATATCAGAGCACCCAACTATATTAGAGAAATACTAATGAATATGAGATATCAAGGAAAGAACACAATTGAAGAGGTGACCTTAATACTCCATTGTCACAAAGGTTTAGATCAACTACACAAAAGTCAGCAAAGTAATAATAGAACTGCATCATATCTGTGAGCAATTGGATTTAGTACATTTTTACAGATTGTTCCAACCAACCAAATCAGAATACACATTAATATCAGCTGTACCTTTGTCATTCTCCAAAATACACCATAAATTACAGACAAAATATTCTTCAGTAAATGCAAAGATATGGAAATTATCTTGGTGTAATATTTAACGACAGCACAATAAAATTAGAAGTTAATGGCAAAAGAAATAGAAAAATCTGCATGCATACATGGAAGTTAATCATAGTCATGTAACAACCAGAATGCTACAGATGAAATTAAAAGAGAAATAAAGCTATATCTATAATTTAATATCAATGCAGAAATAACAGGCTATAATCTGTGGGATGCAATGAAAAGAGTCTTAAGAGCAAAATATATAGCTAATTTGCCATATCAAGAAAACAGAGTGTGCACAAGTAAACAATCTAACACTTCATCTCAAGTTTCTAGAAAAGGAAGAGCAAGTTAAACCCAAAGCTCATAGAAGAGAGGAAAGTTTAAAGATTAGATAAAGCAGAAATGAATGCTATTGAATCTAAAAACAACAATACAAGGAATTAACCAATCAAAACTTTAACTATTTGAGAGAATAAAAATTCACTGACATACCTCAAGGTAACCTTATGAAGAAAAAGTAACAAAAACCCAAATTCATGAATTAAGAAATGTAAAAATGAAATTGCTATAGATGCCATGGAAATTCAAAAGTCCATGAATTCTTACATTGACAATCTCTAATCACAAAGGGTAGAAAACACAGAGGAAATGGACAGATTTCTAGGAACATATGAGCTGCTGAAGCTTAACCACGAATAAATAGCAATCTTGAAAGACACAATATCCGCTGTTGAAATTCATAATATATTTTAAAGTTCATCAACAAAGAAAAGCCCTCTTCCTGATGGATTCATGGCTGAATTCTACAAGAAATTTGGAGATTTGGTGCCAATAATCCTTATGCTCTTTATTGAAATTGAAAATGAAGCAACCCTCCTTAAATCATTCCTGGAGGCAAGTAATACTTTGATACCGAAACCAGAGAAAGACTCAACCAGTAGTGGAGAATTTTTTAGCCAATTGTATTAACACTGAGGCAAAGGTTCTCAATGAAACACGGGCAAATAGAATACAATAAAACATCAAGAAGATTATACAACACGACCAAAGGTGAATCATTCCAGGAATGCAGAGATACTGTAACATATACAAATCAATAAATGTAATACATCACATCAAGAGAGCCAAAAACAAAAAGCATATTATTATCACGGTAGATGTATAAAACATTTTGGTAAAGTCCAACAGAAGTCCATGAGAATAACCTCTTACATACTGAGAAAACATCCGGTCTACTTCAATCTCATAAAGGCAATCTATGACAATCCACTGCCAGCATTATATTACATGCCAAAAACTGAAAGCTTTCAATTAAAAAAATCAGGAACAAGACAGGAATATCTACTATCACCAATCCTATTCAATATAGTTCTGGAAGTACTAAACAGCAAAATTAGAGGAGAGAGAGAAATAAATGTAATAAATATAGGAAATGATAATGTTGAACTAAAAGTATTTGCAGATGACATGATACTCTATATAGAAGACCCAAAAAACTCAGTTAAAAGACTACTGCAGGTAATAAACAAATTTAGCTGTGGAGATGGATAGAAAGTCAATGCTCAGAAATCAATAGTACTCCTGCACAAAAGCAAAATCTCACTGATAGGTAAATTGTAGAAAAATTACATTTACAATAGCATCTAAAAAATGAAACACTTAGGAATCATCATAACCAAGAATGTCAAAGATCTATATGCTGAAAATTATGCTGTATTATATAAAGGGATCAAAGAGGATATTAGAAAGTGAAAGAATTTTATTTTCTCTTGGATTGGAAGAACCAATGTTATTGAAATGGCCATAGTCTCAAAACTGTTATACAGATTTCATGCAATCACAATCAAATAGCATTGACATATTTCAAAGATCTAGATAAAGCAGTTTTAAAATTCATTTGTAAACAGAAGAGACCAACAATAGCAAGGAAAATTCTGGGTAACAAAGATAAGGCAGAAGGAACCGCAGTTCCTGAGTTGGAAAGATACTACAAAGTTTCAGGGATAAAATCAGCATGGTGCTGGCAAAGAAATAGATTTGAGGATCAGTGGAACATATTAGAAGATGAAAGCACAAATACAAAGAAAGCTCAGCCACTTTAACTTTGACAAACTGGTTAAACATGTTAACTGGAGGGGAGCCTTTTAATTAATGGTGTTTGAAAATTTTGATTTCCACATGCAAAAAACTGAAAGTAGACCCATGCTTATTGCCATGTATAATTCTAAGGCTAAATGGATCACAGATCTCAATATTAAACCAGAAACACTAAATCTACTTTAAGACAAGCTAGGTAGAATTCACAGACAAAGAGGAATTGGCACAGAATTCATGAACAAAATGTAAACTGCACAAGAAAAACTTCAAAGAACGAAACATATGCATCTGATAATATTGAAAGGTATCTGCAATTCAGAAGAAATCACCAACAGTGTGAAAACAAATCTCAAACAATGAGAAAGAATTGTAACCATCAATCCCTCAGACAAAGCTCTTATATGCAGAAAATATGAAAAATTAAGAAACATCAAGTCCCCCAAATTCAAAGATGGACATCTCCAATAATGGACATCTGAGATGAACATGTTTCTCGGATGAAGATGTAATAAAAATCGGAATAGTGTTTGCAACCTTCAGTGGGTAAACAGAAGCAACAGAGAAGCCCCCTTTGAAGTAAGCCATAGGCAAGACTGAAAAGTGGATGGGTGAGTCCTTCCTCCCCACACAATTATCAGGTTGTATGAGGAGGGTGCCAACAAGATCTCCCCCAACCTGGGACACAGTAAGATTCAAGATGAGACAAATCTATGTACAGTGATATCTCGTGACCATCATGCACCTAAAGACATAATAACAGCAGGAACTATCAGTATTCATAGGCTTGTAAGCCTAGGAAGAACATAAATCTCACCCAACAGGCCCTTCTGGGGGAATTCAGATGATAGCGCCACATCTTTATTATGGGGCCCAAGAATTGAAGAAATGACAATCATACAGTACAATTCTGTCTTAGTTACTTTTATTCATTGCTGAGACAAAATGCCTGAAACCCAAATTGGGAAAAGAAAATTTTACTTGTTACAGTATTTGAAGTCTTATGTCCACACTCTATTGGCTCCAAGGCAGGCAGGCATGACTGAACCACAGTTCATGGTGGCTGCAACGAGCAAGCAGGTAGCAGCAAAGAGCAAGACACACTTTCTTCCTGCCATTACATTACATCCTGACTCCATCCCTATGTGGTGGGGGCACTGACACCATCAATGCAAGCCCTAGATAATGAACCATCACAAATGCACAATTCAAACCTGTGAGGCCTGGGGATCACAGGCATAATCCATGATGTCCCACCCCTGGACCCCAGTACTCAAAGACTTTTAGTCCACCTCCAAGAGTTGCCCAGGTCCTAAGATTCACCATGGCTGAAAAGTCCAAGTCCCAAATCTCCTCCAAGTTCTATGGTAAATTCTTAACCATAACCCCATTTACAAATGGAACAAGGATAGACATTGCTGAACTGCAAATGTGTCGGTGTCGCTCCCGGCCGGCAGGAAAAACACAGGACAGATTCTGACGGTGTGCAACCTTGTCTTTATTTGTCTCCGCGTGGGCCCCGCGAGGCCTCTGCTCTGCCACCAGTCCTTTCTTACCGGTGGACTTTCTCTATCTCTCTATCTCCTCCCGCAGGGAGGGTCACATACATATATATATGGACTCATCATCCAATAGGGCAACAGCAAGCAATGCAAGCTGATTGGTCATCGTCATTGGTTGCTAGGTAGACCAATCTATTGCGCGGGCTGTTTAAGTCGCCAGGGCAATCAAGGGGCAGGAAGCAGGCGCCAACTTGGCTCACTCGATGGGAGGGGTAATCTAGCTCGGGCTTTGCTCTTTTCTACAGGCCTCACGTCCGCCAAGTAAGGCGACCGGTCTCGGCCGCGGCTCCCAACATCTCCCCCTATTTTATTTATTTTGAATGAATGTATGCATCGCAGCCCACCCTGGATCGAGTGCAGAGGCTTATGCCCTGTGTTGAGGCCCACCGTAGGCCCTTGGCTTGGACCCTGGTTGGCCGTCCCCGGGTCCACCAAGGCCTTGAGACCCTCGTCCTTTTTCCAGGGCCAGGAGTGAACTGGACGGAACCTGGATGCACATAGGCATGCACTCATGCCCCTCCGTGTGATCCCCTCGGAGAGGCATCTAGATCTTGGCAGATTCTAGTAATCCAGCGGCTTTCATGCAGTATGGGGTAGGGCCTGGCTTAGGTCGAGTCGTGCTGGGGAGGCACGCTCTTACCCGTCATTGACTCACCTACCCTGCTGTGTGGTGTCAATAGGGAAGGAATGCGGAAGACCCGCCACATCTAGACCCGGTCGTAGGCCAGTCTGTGGGAAGCCGCCTATGAATGGCACCCATTTCCTGCTTCCGGGTTCTTCCCGGCCTGAACAAGCCCGCCAAATTGTCATATCTGCCCAGTTACCCGTGACGCTAGCCTATCAGCTTGTTAGGTGCGCTTCTCTGTGATTGGATACTGCTTCCCCTTATAAGAGGTTGTTCCTGCCCCCAACGGGCGGAAGAGGAACCAACACTGAGGGTGGCGGACCTTGTCAGGTCCGGTTCGCTGTACGCAATAAAGTTTGAGAGCTGATCCTGCTCGAGTTTGGTCTCCTGTCTCCCGCGGCTCCGGTCACCAGTCGAGCGAGCCATGCGTAAGCCTGGGGGTCATTGTGCCCATCACGGGCTGCTGCCAGGGCCACATGGGCAACCAGGCGTACTTGACGCCGGGCCGCCGCAAGGCACCCATTAATAAATGATGTGACCCATCAGAGCAAGCATGGTCCTATAAGCAGGAGCAAGAACAAGGAGCATAGAGGGCCTAACAAGGGTAGCACATAGGGGAGCAAGCCATTCCAGGCCCCCAAAAAGGGATTGTCCTGCAGTTCTTTTAGGGCTCATCTTGTTGTTGGGTCTGCGGTTGGCCTCTGGTGGAACAGGCCTGATCTTTAGTCGAGGGACTTGTCGCGTCAATCTCTCTGGGACCCACAGTGGTTCTCGTCCCGGTTCCTGCGGAAAAACACAAACCGCGCCTCGGTTCCAGCTAACCACCGGATCCGGGCCCATCCATTGTCCTGTCAGGACGTCCTTCCATTTAACCCATCCTTTATTTTTTGGGGATGGGGTACAATGTGCCATAGCTGGGGAGCAATTTTCACTGTTTAAGTTTAACCGTGCCTTTGGGGGTAGGCCTTGGCTTACTCCCCCTTTTTGTTTTTTATTTTATTTTATTTTATTTTATTTATTTATTTATTTTATTTATTTATTTATTTTTTTATCGGTACCAGGGATCGAACTCGCGATTGCCTGCTTACAAGGCAGGCGCTTATGCCGCTGGGCTAAATCCTCAGCCCCTGTTTCCTCGACCGGCATTTTTTTCAGCCTGCTCGGCAGAGAACTCTGCGTACCATGCTCGCCAATCAAGATAACTACCCGAAGGAAGGCATGCCTTGGCCAGCTGCATCCAATCACCCGGTGTAAGAGGCTGAGAGGCAAGATTCTCTAGCATAGCTATGGTATAAGGAGCTGTGGGCCCGAAGGTCGTGACAGTGCTTTTTAATTCTCTAATCTGTTTTATTTCAAATGGTTCCCAAACATTGCGCCCTTGGCCTGGGGCTATTTGTACAGGAAATACTCCATAAGGACCTTAATCTATTCCTTGCATCAATGGATCCCCTCCGGGCCATTGTTCACCCCTCCATAGCTGCCCATGAAAATACCATCCGCCCCGCGGCGCGACATCATAGGACGGCGGTCGCGACAGAGTGGAACGGGGCGTCACTTCCTGTGCCAGCTGAGAGAAGGGAGGGTCCCCTGTAGCGGCCTCTCGGCGGGGAACCGCTTCTGGAAAAGAACTCCAGGGTGGAGTGGATGGCTCTCTATCTCCTCCCCGCCAGAGAGCACTCAGGGGTCCTTTCTCCTCTCTCTGCTTTTCTCGGGCGGCGCACGCACACAATTCGCGGTGCAACTCGGCATAGGGGTTTTGGGCCTCTCGGCTTTTTGCCCCACCTTCTAGTTCCTCCTCGCTATCTGAGTCGGAGGACTCCAGAGCTTGGGTGTCCTCTATCTTTCCCTGGATCTTCTCCCCCTGGACAGATCCCTCCCGAGAGCATTCCGACTTTGCCTGCTCAAAAGCCTTGCGTGCGTCCATGATTTCCGCGTCTCTAACTGCCGACGGGAACCCCTTCCCCTCCCCTTCAAGGCACGCATGTATCATTTCCCACAGGGGGCGAATAGCCGGCGAAATATTGCCTTCCAATTCCGCCGAGGCGAGGTCCCCGCCTAACTTCTCCCATGACGGCAGGTTTAAATGCCCTGTGGGTAAAAACCAGGGAGCCACCCTATCTACCTCTGCTATGAATAGTTCCAGTGTTTTTTGACCTACCCTGAGGTCTCTAGCTTTTAAAAGCTTTCTAAGGGCCTTTACCAAGGGCCGCGCCTCCGCGCTCCGTAAATTACCCATCTCTAACCTCTAAGGGCTGTAACTCACCGCGTGTGACTTAGAGAACCCGTCACCTACGCGTGAGCCTGAGGGGAGTCTAAAAGCCCTGTAGGTGCGCGCCACCCAGAGCCCAGGCTTATCCCCCACTCACCTGTCCAGCAGCACCACGCTGGAGCGTTGCACACCACCGAGGGGAGTGATCAGATCCCCCGTACGGGCCACCAGATGTCGGTGTCGCTCCTGGCCGGCAGGAAAAACACACGACAGATTCTGATGGTGTGCAATCTTGTCTTTATTTGTCTCCGCGTGGGCCCCGCGAGGCCTCTGCTCTGCTACCAGTCCTTTCTTACGGGTGGACTTTCTCTATCTCTCTATCTCCTCCCGCAGGGAGGGTCACATACATATATATATGGACTCATCATCCAATAGGGCAACAGCAAGCAATGCAAGCTGATTGGTCATCGTCATTGGTTGCTAGGTAGACCAATCTATTGCGCGGGCTGTTTAAGTCGCCAGGGGGCAGGAAGCAGGCGCCAACTTGGCTCACTCGATGGGAGGGGTAATCTAGCTCGGGCTTTGCTCTTTTCTACAGGCCTCACGTCCGCCAAGTAAGGCGACCGGGCTCGGCCGCGGCTCCCAACACAAATGCACAAAATAAACCCTACCATTCCAACAGTTGCACAGAGGGGAATATAAAGTATTGGAAACAAAGCAAGCCCAGCAGGACAAACATTAAATCTTAGAATTAGATGCTCAGCATCCGAAGCAATCTGTGTGCAAGCTCCAAAAGCCATGGGTGATTACACCCCCATGTCACTTCTGGTGGTTCCAGCTCCCACAACTTTTCTCTTAATCCTCTCTGCTCGCTTTTTGTAGCTTTCCTTGGATCATCCACGTTCCTGGCTTTTCCAAACTTTGGTGTCTCCATTGCACCTTTGGCTTCACCCTTACATCATAAAAAATTGCCCTCTCAGGGGCACACTACTTGGCTTCCCAGGCCCTTTGCAATCGAGGTGGAAGCCGTTTTACCCTCAGAGTTTGTGCATTTTCCTTGCACCTAAAAGTAGCACCTTGGAGATGCTGCAAAAGTCTGCTACTAGCTGAAGCAGTAGCAAGGATTTTCTCACTCTTGGCTGTAAGGGTCAGTTGCCTGCATCACAGGGCTCTGTTTACCTGATTGTGAGGAAAACCTTCTCTATGTTGCCGCCATTCTGGAACCTCTGCGGCCTCTGTCATCATTCTGGAACCTGGTTCTTTGCAGCTTTCTCTTCTGAGCAAATTCATTTAGCTTTGCAGTGAGGCTGTAAGGCTGGGGACCTGATTCTTGGGATGCCCAGTGACCAACTTTCTTTTCTCTATGTTGGCCCTCAACAATCAAAATCACCACTCTGTCTTTACAATCCACAGCCTTCCAGGAAATTTAATTCTGGCCAAACTCACAGCATTGTAAATTATCCTGCTGGGCTCTTTGATGTTGATTGGAAAGTAAAGCTGGCTAAAAGGCCCAAAGAGTAGCCATGCCACAGCCTCAAGGTTACATTGCTTTTTAGTTTCTTTTCCAAGATTAATCAGTCCATTGCTCTTTGTCTCAGTCTCAGGCAAAGTCTCTGGACAGGAGCAAACTGCAGACAAACTTTCTGCCAAGCCATAACACACATCATGTGGAGTCCAACAACCAATGCAGTCCTTCCTACCAGCAAAAACCTCCCAAGCCTGGTATTTACCATAAGGCTATCAGCCTTCTAATCTCCTTAGCTGTGACCAGTATCTCCTCTACAGAGCAGCCTGAGCTGCTACAACTCTATGCATACAGGCAACATGTCTGAACCTTTCCAACGTCTGTCTTCAATCCATTTCCAAAGCCTTTTGATTAACATTGTTAGGTGTAGTCACAGCAAACGACCCCACTCCTCAGAACTAAATTCTTACTTACCTTTTACTCGTTGCTAGGACAAAATACCTGAAGCCCAAGGAACAATTTATTTCTTACAGTTTGTGGAGGTTTCAGTCCACATTCAGTTGGCTCCAGGGCAGTCAGGCATTGCTGGGCCACAGTTCATGGTGGCTGCAAACAGCAAGCACGAACCCACAAAGAACAAGACTCACATTCTTCATGCCATTACATCACATCCTGGAACCACCCCTATGTGGTTAGAGCACAGACACCATCAATCCAAGTACTAGACAATGAACCATCACAAATGCACCATGCAAACTCATGAGGACTGGAGGCTACAGACATAAATCATGACAGACTCAAAGATGCACACTACAGTCAGTAGGGACTAGTGGGATCAAATGACCAAATATTAACCCCCAATGGGAAAATGGCAAAATGAAAAAGCAAAATGCAATCTCAAACCTCTTGTGCTCCATGAGCCAGAACCAGAAACACTGAAATAGAGGACTTCAAAAGTAGCTCACCAAAAATCTCTGGAAAGCTAGCAAGTAAATTTAAAGGAAAACCAACTACATGAGGCTATAGAAGCCATCAAATTAGTAGTAATCTCTCATATGAAAACAGAAATAATAACCTTAATAAAGGAGTTGCTCGATACAGCTGAAAAAGAAATAGTAAAAATAGTACAGGATCATGGGAAACTGGAACATTTAGTGAACAATATAAAAGACAAGCAGAACTCAACAAATTCAGAGACATGCAAAAACCAAAAAATTCTATTAAATGCTGGCACAACTGTTTAAATGAAGCTGAGGATCGAATTTCTGAGTTTGAAGACAAAATCCCAATTATTAATCATGAACAACTAGATCTTTTAAAAATAACAAAGCCTGAGATGACAATCCAGAGGCCTTAAGATGATGACAAGAGAAATAATGTAAGATTAGTAGGCATCAGTGAAGTTGTAGGAGTCAATGCTAGACATAACTAAAATATTCACAGAACCAATAGCAGAAAATTTCCCAAACATGTGGAAAAAAATTTTATATGCAGGTAAATGAGGCAAATAGGACACCAAACATCACCATCAGCATAAATTTACACCCAGACATGTAATTATTAAGATCCCAGACATGCAGCATAAAATCAGAACACTAAAAGCTTTAAGACAAAAGACACAACTCACCAATCCAAGAAGCCCATTGAAATCAGGGCAGACATTTCAGCACAAACCATCAAGTCAAGACAAGTGTGAACTGAGGTAGTTCATGTCATAAAAGGAAACAACATTCAACCCTAAAGGATGTACCAAGCAAAGCATTCACTCAAATTTAATGGAGAAACATACTTCCATGACAAAGAACTATTTAAGAAATTCATGTCCACCAAAGGAACTCCAGAGTTTTGAAAGACATACTAGATAGAGAAAAAAATGACTATAATCCCCAGAACAACAATGGAAAAAAACCACCAGGTAGAACAAGCAACTAACAAAGGTCCAAAGCAGAAAGCAAACAACTAGAACATAACATAGCAAGGTCAACCAGTACATAAATGTAAATGGCCTAAATTCACAAGTCAAAACAAATAGATGGACAGGATGGATTAAGAAACATGATCCTGCAATACGCAGTATACAAAAAATACATCTATCTCACAATGAAACACATATATTAAAAGTCAAGGGATGGTAAACCATATTCCTCACAACAGGAGCCCAAAAAATCAAGGATAACTTTTTTTTCTGGACACAATGTGAACTTTAAATCTAAAATGATTAAAAGAGATAAAGAATGTCACCACTTACTCATTTGCAGAAAAAATCAAGAGAAAAATTTTAAAATTATAAATATATATGCACCAATACCAGAGCACCCAACTATATAAGACAAATACTAATGAATATGAGAAACCAAGCAAAGAATACATTTAAAAGAGGTGACCTTAATAACCCAATGTCACAAAGAGTTAGATCAACTACACAAAAAGTCAGCAAAAAGTAATAATAGAAATGAATCATATCTGAGCAATTGGATTTAGTAGATGTTTACAGAATGTCCCAACCAAATCAGAATACACATTAATATCCGCTGTAGCTGTGTCATTCTGCACAATACACCATACATTACACATAAAATATTCTTAAATAAAAGCAAAGATATTGAAATTATCCCTGTGTAATATTTAACAACAGCACAATAAAATTGGAAATTAATGGCAAAAGAAATAGAAAAATCTTCATGCATACATGGAAGTTAATCATAGCCTTCAAACAACCAGAAGACTACAGATGAAATTAAAGGAGAAATAAAGCAATATCTACAATTCAATGTCAATGCAGAAATAACATGCTGCAAACTGGGAGATGCAATGAAAACAGTCTTACCAGGGAAATATATAGCAATAAATTGCCATATCAAGAAAAGAGTGTGCACAAATAAACAACCTAACACTTCATCTCAATTTTTTGAAAAGAAAGAACATGTTAAAGCCAAATCTCATACAGGAGAGGAAAGTCAAAAGATTAGTTCAGTAATCAATTCAATTGAATCTAAAAAAAAACAATACAAAGAATTAATGAATCAAAAAGCTGGTTTTTGAGAGAATAAAAATTCACGACATACATCTAGGTAACCTTATCATGAAAAAGAAAAAAAAAAACAAAATTCATGAATGAAGGAATGTAAAAATGAAATTGCTATAGATGCCATGGAAATTCAAAAGTCCATGAATTCTTACATTGACAATCTCTAATCAAAAAGGGTAGAAAACACAGAGGAAATGGACAGATTTCTAGGAACATATGAGCTGCTGAAGCTTAACCACGAATAAATAGCAATCTTGAAAGACACAATATCCGCTGTTGAAATTCATAATATAATTTAACGTTCATCAACAAAGAAAAACCCTCTTCCTGATGGATTCATGGCTGAATTCTACAAGAAATTTAGATATTTGGTGCCAATAATCCTTAAGCTCTTCAATGAAATTTAAAATGAAGCATCCCTCCTTAAATCATCATGGAGGAAAGTATTACTTTGATAACAAAACCAGAGAAATACTCAACCAGTAAAAGAGAATTTTAGGCCAATCATACTAATGAACACTGAGGCAAAGATTCTCAATGAAACACTGGCAAATAGAATACAATAAATTATCAAGAAGATTACACACCATGACCAAAAGTGAATCATTCCAGGAATGCAGAGATGATGTAACATATACAAATCAATAAATGCAATACATCACATCAAAAGAGCCAAAAACAAAAACCATATGATTATCACATTACATGCATAAAAGGTTTTGACAAAGTCCAACACAGTCCATGAGAATAACCCCTTACATACTGAGAATATATATGGTCTACTTCAATCTCATAAAGGCAATCTATGACAATCAACCAGCAGGATTATATTACATGCAAAAAACTGAAAGCTTTCACTTAAAAGTCAGGAACAAGACAAGGAAGTCTAGTATCACCAATCCTATTCAACATAGTTCTGGAAGTACTAAACAGGAAAATTAGAGGAGAGAGAGAAATAAATGTAATAAATATAGGAAATGAAGTAGTTGAACTAACACTATTTGCAGATGACATCATACTCTATATTGAAGACTCAAAAAACTCAGTTAAAAGATTACTGCAGATAATGAACAAATTCAGCTGTGTAGATTGACAGACGGTCAATGCTCAGAAATCAATAGTACTCCTGCACAAAACCAAAATCTCACTGAGAGATAAATTATAGAAAAAATACATTTATAATAACATCAAAAATCAAATTCCAATAATCAACATAACCAAGAATGTAAAAGACCTATATGCTGAAATTATTCTATATTATAAAAAGGAATCAAACAGGATATTAGAAAGTGGAAGAATATTATTTGTTCTTGGCTTGGAAGGACCAATATTATTAAAATGGCCATAGTCTCAATACTGTTATACAGATTTAATGCAATCACAATCAAATAGCATTGACATGTTTCAAAGATCTAGATAAAGCAATTTTAAAATTCATTTGGAAACAGAAGAGACCAACAATAGCAAGGAAAATTCTGGGTAACAAAGGCAAGGCTAAAGGAAACTCAATTCCTGACTTTGAACTATACTACAAAGTTTCAGAGACAAAATCAGCATGGTGCTGGCAAAGAAATAGATTTGAGGATCAGTGGAACAGATTAGAAGATGAAAGAACAACTACAAAGAAACTCAGCCACTTTCACACTGATAAAGTGGCTAAACATGTTAATTGGAGAGGAGCCTTTTAATTAATGGTGTTTCAACGTTTGGATTTCCAGATGCAAAAAACCGAAAGTAGACCCATGCTTATTGTCATGCATAATTCTAAAGTCTAAGTGGATCACAGATCTAAATATTAAATCAGAAACACTAAATCTACTTTAAATAAGCTAGTTAGAATTCATGGACACATAGGAATAGGCACACAATTCATGAACAAAATGTAAACTGCACAAGAAAAATTCAAAGAACCAAAAACATGGATCTGATAATATTAAAAGGATTCTACAATTCAAAAGAAATCACCAGTAGTGTGAAAACTAACCTCAAACAATGAGAAAGAATTGTAACCAGCAATAACCTCAGACAAAGCACTTATATACAGAAAATATAAAGAATTAAGAAACATCAAGACCCTCCAAATTCAAAGACCCTCTCCAATAATGGACATCTGAGATAAATACACGTTTCTCAAATGAGGATATAATAAAAATAGGAATAGAGTTTGCAACCTTCAGTGGGTATACAGAAGCAACAGAGAAGCCCCCTTCAGAAGTAGGCCATAGGCGAGCTTGAAAAGTGGATAGGTAATTCCTACCTCCACACAGAATTATCAGGTTGCATGAGGAGGGTGCCAACAAGATCTCCCCCAACCTGGGACACAGTAGGGTTCAAGATGAGACAAACACACTGCACAAGGAAATCTGGTGACCCTCATGCACCTAAAGCCATAATAACAGCAGGAACTATCAGTACTTATCGGCTTGTAAGCCTAGGAAGAATATAGAACTCACCCAATAGGCCCTTCTGGGGGAATTGAGGTGACTGGCCCCCCTCTTTATTGTAGGACTCAGCAATTGGATGAACATCAATCTTACAGTACAATTCTGTCTTAGTTAATTTTTACTCCTTGCTGATACAAAATGCCTGAAACCAAGTTGGTAAAGGAAAGATTTGTTTTTTACACTTTCTGAAGGCTTTGGTCCACACTCAATTGGCTCCAAGGCAGGCAGGCATGGCTGGGCCACAGTTCATGGTGACTGCAAACAGCAAGCAGGAGCCAGCAAAGAGCAAAACACACCTTCTTCCTGCCATTAGATCACAACCTGGCTCCACCCTTATGTATTTGGGGCACTGACGGCATCAATCCAAGTTCTCGACCATGAATCATCAGAAATGCAAAATGCAAACTCCTGAGGCTTGGGGACCATAGACATAAACCATGATGTGCAATCCCGACCCCCAAGACTCAAAGACATTTAGTCCACTTTAGTGTTCCCAAAGTATCTACATGGCTGAAAAGTCTAAGTCCTAAGTCTCCTCCACATTCTATGGTAAACTCTTAACTGTAACACCCTGTGCAAATGAAACAAGTCTAGACATTGCTGAAATGCAAAGGCACAAGATAAACAATACCATTCAAATAGTTCTGGTGATTTCAGCTCCCACAGCTTTTCTCTTAAATCCTCTCTGTTCACTTTTTGTAACTTTCCTTGGATCATCCATGTTCCTGGCTTTTCCAAACTTTGGGGTCTCCAATGAACCTTTAACTTCACCCTTACATTATCACAAATTGCCCTCTCAAGGGCACACTGATTGGCTTCCCAGACCCTTTGAAAGCAAGGTGGAAGTCATCTTACCCTGAGAATTCATGTATTTTCCTTGCACCTAAAATCAGCACCTTGTGGGTGCTGCCAAGGTCAGCTACCAGATGAAGCAGTAGCCAGGCTTTTCTCTCTTTTCTGTGTAAGGGTCAGTTGCCTGGATCACAGGGCTCTGTTTCCCTGATTGTGAGGAAAAGCTTCTCTATGTTACCACCATTCTGGAACCTCTTATTGCCTCTGTCATCATTCTGGAACCTGGTTCTTTGCAGCTTTCTCCTCTGAACAAATTCTTTTACCTTTGCAGTGAGCCTGCAAAGGGTGGGGACCCGATTCCTGGGATGGCCCATGACCATCTTTCTTTTCTCTCTGTTTCTCCTCAACAATCAAAATCTCAACTCTGTCTTTACAATACACAGCCTTCCTGGAATTTTCCTTCTGGCTAAACTCAAAGCATTGTAAATTATCCTGCTGCTCTTTGAGGTTGATTTGCAAAGTAGAGCTGGCTAAAAACCGCCAACAATAGCCATGCCACAGGCTCTAGGTTAGATTGCGTTTTAGTTTCTTTTTCAAGATTAATCACTCAATTGCCCTTTGTCTCAGTCTCAGGCAAAATCTCTAGCCAGGAGGTTTCAGTCCACATTCAGTTGGCTCCAAGGCAGGCAGGCATGACTGGGCCTCAGTTCATGGTGGCTGCAAACAGCAAGCAGGAACCAGCAAAGAGCAAGACACACCTTCTTCCTGCCATTACATCACATCCTGGCTCCACACCTATGTGGTTGGAGCACTGACAGCATCAATCCAAGCATTAGACAATGAACCATCACAAATTTACAGTGCAAACTCATGAAGCCTGGAGGCCACAGACATAAACCATGACAGGCCAAAATATGCACACTACAAATAATAGGGACTAGTGGAGTCAAAGGACCAAATATTAACCCCCAATGGAAAAATGGAAAAATTAAAAAGCAAAATGCAATCTTAAACATCTTGTGCTCCATGAGCAAGAACCAGAAACAGGGAAATAGAGGACTTCAAAAGTAGCTCTCCAGAAATCTCTGAAAAGATTGCAAGTGAAATAAAAAAAATCCATCAGGCTATAGAAGTAATCAAATTAGAAGTATTCTCTCATTTGAAAACAGAAATAACAACCTTAATAAAGGAGTTGCTCAACACAACTATAAAAGAAACAGTAAAAATACTACAGGATCATGGGAAACTGAAACATTTAATGAACAATATAAAAAAAACAGTAGAATTCATGAAACAAATTCAAGGAGACATACAAAAACCAAAAATTTGTATTCAAATCTGGCACAACTGTTTAAATGAAGCTGAGGATCGAATTTCTGAGTTTATTGACAATATCACAATTACTAATTATGAATGACTAGATCTTTTAAAAATAACAAAGCAGCCTGGGATGACAATCCAGAGGCTTTAAGATGACACCAAGAGAAATAATGTAAGATTAATAGGCATCAGTGAATATGTAGGATTCAATGCAAGACATAACTAAAATATTTACAGAACCAATGGAAGAAATTTTCCCAAATATGTGGGAAAATTTTTATATGCAGATAAATGAGGCAAATAGGACACCAAACAATCAAAATCAACATAAATTTACACCCAGACATATAACAAGATCCCAGACATGTAGCATAAAATCAGAACACTAAAACATTTTAGAGAAAAGACACAACTCTGCTATCGAGGAATCCCATTAGGATCAAGGCAGACTTTTCAGCACAAACTATCAAGTCAAGACAAGGCAGACTTTTCAGCACAAACTACCATGATCCTGTAGTATTTTTACTGTTTCCGTTATAGTTGTGAATTGAGGTATTTCAAGTCCTAAAAGAAAACAACATTCAAACCCAAATGGATGTATCCAGCAAAACATTCATTCAAATTTAATGGAGAAACCAATACTTACATGACAAAGAACAATTGAAGCAATTCATGTCCACCAAATGAACCCCAGAATGTGTAAAGACATACTAGATAGAGAAAATAATTGACTACAATCCCAAAATAATAATGGAAAAAAAAAACATGAGGTAGGACAAGTAACTAACAAAGGTCAAAAGCAGAAAGCAAACAACTGGAACATTACATAGCAAGGTCAAGCCAGTGTATAAATGTATATGGCCTAAATTCACAAATCAAAGGAAATAGATTCACAAGAGGTATCAAGAGACATGATCCTGCAATATGATGTATACAAAACCACATCTATCCCACAATGAATCTCATATATTAAAAGTCAAGGGATGGCAAACCATATTTCTCACAACAGGAGCCCCAAAAAAATCAGGGATAGCTATTTTGTCTGCGGACAATGTGAACTTTAAATCTAAAATGATTAAAAGAGAAAAAGAATGTCACTACATACTCAGTTGCAGAAAAAAACAAGAGAAAAATTTAAAAATTATCAATATATATGCACCAATACCACAGCACCCAAATATATAAGACAAATACTAATGAATATGAAAAACCAAACAAAGAACACAATTAAAAGAGGTGACCTTAATACCCCACTGTCACAAAAAGTTAGATCAACTACACAAAAAGTCAGCAAAGTAGTAATAGAACTGAATTATATCTGGGCAATTGCATTTAGTAGATGTTTACAGAATGTTCCAACCAACCAAATCAGAATACACATTAATATGATCTGTACCTGTGTCATTCTCCAAAATACACCATACAGTACACATAAAATATTCTTGAATAAATGCAAAGATATTGAAATTATCCCCGTGTAATATTTAACAACAGAACAATAAAATTGGAATTTAATGGCAAAAGAAATAGAAAAATCTGCATGCATACATGGAAGTTACTCATAGCCTTCAAACAACCAGAAGACTACACATGAAACTAAAAGAGAAATAAAGCAATATCTACAACTCAGTGTCAAAGCAGAAATAACATGCTGTAATCTGTGGGATGAAATGAAAATGGTCTTAAGAGCAAAATATATAGCAATAAATTGCCATATCAAGAAAACAGAGTGTGCACAAGTAAACTACCTTCATCTCAAGTTTCTAGAAAGGGAAGAGCACGTTAAAGCCAAAGTTCATAGATGAGAGGAAATTTTAAAGATCAGATCAGAATTCAATGCAATTGAATCTAAATAAAAAACAATACAAGGAATTCATGAATTAAAGACGTGGCTATTTGACAGAATAAAAATTCACTGACATACATCTAGGTAACCTTATGAAGAAAAAGAAAGAAAAATCCAAATTCATGAATGAAGGAATGTAAAAAATGAAATTACTATAGATGCCATGGAAATTCAAAAGTTAATGAATTCCTACACTGATGATCTCTAATCAAAAGGGTAGAAAACACAGAGGAAATGGACAGATTTCTAGGAACATATGAGCTACTGAAGCTAAACCACGAAGAAATAGCAATCTTGAAAGACCCAATATAAGCTGTTGAAATTGTAAATGTAATTTAACATTTATCAACAAAGGAAAGCCCAGGTCTTGAGGGATTCATGGCTGAATTCTACAAGAAATTTAGAGATTTGGTGCCAATAATCCTTAAGCTCTTCAAAAAAATGGAAATGAAGCAACCCTCCTTAAATCATTCCTGGAGGCAGATTTTTCTATGATACCAAACCAGAGGAAGACTCAACCAGTAAAGGAGAATTTTAGGCCAATCATACTAATTAACACTGAGGAAAAAATTCTCAGTGAAACACTGACAAATAGAATACAACAAATCATCAAGAAGATTATACATCATGACCAAAGATGAATCATTCCAGGAAGGCAGATATGGTGTAACATATACAAATCAATAAATGTAATACATCACATCAAATGAGCTAAAAAAAAAAACCCATATGACTATCACAGTAGATGCAGAAAAGGTCTAGATAAAGTACAACACAAGTCCATGAGACTAAACCCTTACAAACTGAGAATACATAGGGTCTACTTCAATCTCATAAAGGCCATCTATGACAATCCTCAGCCAGCATTATATTAAATGCCAAAAACTGAAAGCTTTCACTTAAAAATCAGGAACAAGACAGGAATATCTAGTATCACCAATCCTATCCAATATATTTCTGGAAGTACTAAACAGGAAAATTAGAGGAGAGAGAGAAATAAATGTAATAAATATAGGAAATGATAATGTTGAACTAAAAGTATTTGCAGATGACATGATACTCTATATGAAGACCCAAAAAACTCAGTTAAAAAACTACTGCAGGTAATAAAAAAAAATTCAGCCATGGAGATGAATAGAAAGCCAATGCTCAGTAATCAATAGTACTCCTGGACTAAACCGAAAAGCTCACTGACTGATAAATTTTTAAAAATTACATTTACAATAGCATCTAAAAAATGAAACACTTAGGAATCAACATAACCAAGAATGTCAAAGATCTATATGCTGAAAATTATGCTATATTATAAAAAGGGATCAAAGAGGATATTAGAAAGTGAAAGAATATTATTTGCTCTTGGCTTGGAAGAACCAATATTATGAAAATGTTCATAGTCTCAAAACTGTTATACAGATTTAATGCAATCACAATCAAATAGCATTGACATATTTCACAGATCTAGATAAAGCAGTTTTAAAATTCATTTGGAAATAGAAGAGGCCAACAATAGCAAGGAAAATTCTGGGTAACAAAGGCAAGGCTAAAGGAAACTCAATTCCTGACTTTGAACTATACTACAAAGTTTCAGAGATAAAATCAGCATGGTGCTTGCAAAAAATAGATTTGAAGATTAGTGGAACAAATTAGAAGATGCAAGCACAACTACAAAGAAGCTTAGCCACTTTATCTTTGACAAAGTGGCTAAACATGTTAATTGGATGGCAGCCTTTTAATTAATGGTGTTTGAAAATTTGGATTTCCACATGCAAAAAACTGAAAGTAGACCTATGCCTCTTTCCATGCATAATTCTAAAGTCTAAATGTATCACAGATCTAAATATTAAACTAGAAACACTAAATCTACTTTAATACAAGCTCATAGAATTCATGGAGACATAGGGATAGGCAGAGAATTCATGAACAAAATGTAAACTGCACTGGAAAAATTTCAAAGAACCAACAACATGAATCCAATACTATTGAATGGTATCTGCAATTCAAAAGAAATCACCAATAGTGTGAAAACAAATCTCAAAGAATTTGAGCAATTACCAGCAATCCCTCAGACAATGGGCTTATATGCAGAAAATATAAAGAATTAAGAAACATCAAGACCCCTCAAATTCAAAGACCCTCTCTAATAATGGACATCTGAGATGAACACACATTTCTCAGATGAAGATATAATAAATTCATTCTTAGAGAATTATGATTATATATATTTCAGTATTTTTCTGAAGGTCCTGTTTAACTGTATAATTAATGAAAGAAAAGAATGACACATGAAAATACTGCTAAAGAACATATTCTGTTATACTATAAGCATAGTGGTGTATGGAGTCAAAGTAAGTAAATTTACAAAACAAGTAAAAATATCCTTTCACATTTTGTATGAGCATAAAATTTTTTTGATATACTACTTTACTTAATTCTAGTACTTTATTGTGAGGTTTTGTATTCAAAACAGATAAGACTCATAAGCAATTACAAAACATAATGAAGTTAACAAATTTTAAAAATTTAAAATGTTATAAATAAGCTCTCCCACTAAACGATTATCTCAGTCAAAGAAGATCTAAGTGCCACACCAGAATCAAACAAATCTCACCACCATGCCCATCCCTTAGCTTGTCATAATCAGGTTCAAGATCCTACTCACTGACTTAGCCTCAGGCCCACTGCCCATCACTTTAAAACAAGCAGTCTACCACACATTTTCATGGGTCTGCCCAGTAGAAGAGAGGAAAGCCTAGATACAGTTCTACTTGTCAGTATTTTATTTTCTCCTTGCATGAGTTTCATTGTTTGAAGAATTTTTGTCATAGAGTAATTATTACTTATTGTAAAAGGATGTATATAGTATATATCTAATTCAAAGAAGAAGCATCTTAGGTTATTCTGAGTTTCAAATTAACTGTCACCCATGATTACAGACATTTTCTTTAGGTTCTAGACCTGAACACAGATACAGCCTTAGACTAAAGTGGCAGCAAAGCAATTCAGCTACCACAGAAAAATGTATAATTTGGCAAGTTCCTTGACAAAATCTTAATTCTCTCCTATTTGTTATGTTTGTGAGATCCATTGGGTGGCATTTTATGCTCTGTAGTATCAATTTAACTTTGGATCAAGCATTCCAGCAAAGAACTGGCCAGTGTAGATGTTACATGATGTATAAGGAAGTAATCCATTCCAGGAATCTGGGCATAAACCAAGGGTCTCTTAGGGAGTGGCTTTCTGTTTGAGCTGGTACATTTGTCCATCCCCAGAGCCCCTTCTTCCTGCTGGATATCAAGAACACAAACCCTTCCACAACATTTGGGGTGAACATTCTGTGAACCCATCTGAAATTGTTGTAAACTGTCCCTAAGAGGTTGATTGGATGAAAATCTCCTACACTAATGCACAAACTACAATACTGTTGCCATTTCCTTCCTCTCAATAAATATGGAAGTGGAAGCACAGTATCACACCATTCAACCAATATTATTATAGCAACATATTATGGCCAATAATAAAATAAATCCCTGGAATTGAGTCTTCATGCAGTGTTCATTTCTGAGACACTAATTTTGTTCCTCATTGTGCAAGCATAGCTCATCAGGGATATAGCCCTTTGCTGTGATGGTTGAGCATTTTAATTCGATAGGAGTTGTGGCTAGTATTTTCTGCAGAGACCAGGTGACAGAGCTGGATGTTGCTTTAGAGATCCTGTGATGTGCAAAGCCCTGCATTAATCAGACTCTTTTCAAGGATGGTATTGGAAACACATGATTTTGTTTAGCAGGTGCATGCCTGGAATCACCTAAGGCACACAGTTGAATATTTTGGTTCCCTCATCAAGACACAAGAAAACAAGGATAAGGAATCATTTTAACCACCTGTGTTTCCATCATACGTATTGAAGTTTTCTTTTTTTTTTTTTATTTAAGAGGAAAAAGAGAAAAACACAAAACAAAACAAAGCAGTGTAAGGTTACACATAATACAGAACTACCAAAAAAAAGAAAACATAACAGTAAGAAATCACCTGTTAATAGATTACATAATATCATCTTGGAAATAGTTGCTCAAATCACAGTATCAAAGAATACAAAGTAGACATTCAAACGGAGAGACTGCAAACAGCTGTGTTCAATGATCCAAAAACATTAATATAGTCAGCTATTTAACATCCCTAAACACACTTGTTGTTATATCCGTTAGAGCTCTTTTTTTCCCCTCCCTCTCTTTTTTATAACAAAATTTACACATTTTGGATTTTATTACTCCTTAGTTCTTATTACTTTTTTGGGGGGGGAGAGAATAAAGTCAAATATGGCAAAACAAAGCTGTAAGTCAAAACCAAGGATAGACATAGCACATGGTGTAGAACAGAGTACAAGGTCATCAACAATGGTTATCAACATTGTCTCTTGTTTCCTTAAAAGGAATTGTCCATCTCATTAGATATTATAAAGCCGGACAAAACAGTGGAGAACAAGACCAATAAGTTTTCAAAATGAGAATCTTGCTTGCAACACCAGCGAACTCCAGCCAGAGGTATGCATGGGGCTGGCCTGGACTCGGGTCTCTCATGCAACTCCAGCCTTCTCTGCTGGCAGCATTGTGGCACCCAGAAACTCCAGCCAGAAGTACATATGGGGGTGGCCTAGATATAGGTTTCTCCTGTGACTTCTGTCTTCTCTGAAGAACACATTTCATCACCTGGGAACTCCAACCAGATGAGTGCATAGGGCTGGCCCAGATTGCATGCCTCTCCTATAACACCCATCTTCTCCACACATGACTTCACAGCAACCAGGAACTCCAGCCAGATGCATTTACAGGGCTAACCTTGGCACAGGCCTCTCTTGAAACTCTGGATTCCTCTTCATGCCACATTGCAGCACCCAGGAATTTCAGCAAAGGCACATATGTGGTCAACTTAGATGTGGGACTCTTCTGTGACTCCTTCCTTCTCCACAGACCAACTCAAGACACCAGAAACTCCAAACAGAGGCACACACAGGGCCAGGCTAGACCAGGGCCATCCTGCAATTCCTGCGGTCTCCACAGGCCACCTGCAGGACCCAGGAAATATTGCCAGAGGCATGTATAGGGCCAGCATAGATGTGGGCTCCTCCTTTGACTCCTGCCATTTCTGCAGACCACCTCTCACACCTGGAAACACCAGCCAGAAGCACCCAAGGGGTCAGCCTATACACGGGCCTCTCCTGGGACTCCTGCCTTCTCTGCAGATCACATTATGGTACCCAGGGACTCCATCCATGCACAGAACCACTCTAGAACAAGGCCTTCCTGAAACTCAAACTGTCTTCACAGACCACCTTGCAAGACTCAGGAAATTCATCCAGAGAACCTTGGATTGGATTGGATTAAACATGCAATATTGAGAGGAGATTCAGTAAAAAGAACTCAGCACTCTTCCTCAGGGAGGTGAGATTGCTCCTAAAATAAGAATAGAGTTTGCAACCTTCAGTGGGTAAACAGAAGCAACAGAGAAGCCCCTTTCAAACATAGGCCATAGGTGAACTTAAAAAGTGGATGGGTGAGTCCTTCTTCTACACAGAAATATCAGGTTGCATGAGGAGGGTGCCAAACAAGATCTCCCCCAACCTGGGACACAGCAGGATTTAAGATGAGGCAAACACTATGCACAGGAAGATCTGGTGAACCTCATGCACCTAAAGACATAATAAGAGCAGGAACTATCAGTACTGACAGGCTTTTACGCCTAGGAAGAACATAGAACTCACCCAACAGGCCCCTCTGGGAGAATTCAGGTGACTGGCCCACCTCTTTATTGTAGGACCCAGCAAATGGACGAACGTCAATCTAACAGAATTCTCTCTGAGTTACTTTTTCCTCATTGTTGAGACAAATGCCTGAACCCAAAGCTGGGAAAGTAAAGATTTGTTTCTTACAGTTTTTGGAGGCTTGGGTCCACACTCTAAGGCAGGCAGGCATGGCTGGGCCACAATTCATGGTGGCTGCAAACAGCAAGCAGGAACCAGCTAAGAGCAAGATACACCTTCTTCCTGCCATTAAATCACATCCTGGCTCCAACCTATGCGTTGGAGCACAGACACCATCAATCTAAGCCCGAGACAATGAAACATAACAATGCACAATGCATACTCGTGAGGCCTGGGGAACACAGACATAAAACATGACGTCCCACCCCTGGCCCCCAGGACTCAAAGACATTTAGTCCACCTCCAAGAGTTGCGAAAGTCCTAAGTTTCAGCAAGGGTGAAATCTCCAAGTCCAAGTCTTCTCCAAGATCTATGGTAAACTCTTAACTGTAAACCCCTGTACAAATGAAACAAGGTTAAACATTGCTCCAATGCAAAGGCACAAGATAAACATTACCATTCCAAAAGTTACAAAGAGGGGAATATAAAGCATTGGAAATAAAGCAAGGCCAAAATCCATCAGGACAAACATTAAGTCTTAGAGTTTTATGCTCACCATCTGCAGCAATCTGGTTGTAAGCTCAAAAGGCTTGGGTGATTCCACCCCCATGACACTTCTGGTGATTTCAGCTCCCAAAGATTTTCTCTTAAATCTTTTCTGCTCACTTTTTCAGCTTTCCTTGGATCACCCATGTTTCTGGCTTTGCCAAACTTCGGGATCTCCACTGCACCTTTAGTTTCACCCTTACATTGTCACAAATTGCCCTCTCAGGGGCACACTGCTTGGCTTCCCAGGCCCTTTGCAATCCAGGTGGAAGCCATCTTACCCTCAGAATTCATGCAATTTCCTTGCACCTAAAATCAGCACCGTGTGGATGCTGCCACAGTCTGCTACCAGCTGAAGCAGTAGCCAGGCTTTTCTCTCTCTTGGCTGTGAGGGTCAGTTGCCAGGATCACAGGGCTCTGTTTACCTGATTGAGAGGGAAGCTTCTCTATGTTGCCACCATTCTGGAATCTCTGGTGGCCTCAGTCATCATTCTAAAACCTGGTGTTATGCAGCTTTCTCCTCTGAGCAAATTCTTTTACTTTGCAGTGAGGCTGCAAAGGGTAGGGACCTGATTCCTTGGATGCCCTGGGGCCATTTTTCTTTTCTCTCTGTTTCTCCTCAACAATCAAAATATCAACTCTGTCTTTACAATACACATCCTTCCTGGAATTGTCCTTCTGACCAAGTTCACAACATTGTAAATTATCCTGCTGGGCTATTTGTTCTTGTTTTCCAAATAAAGCTGGTTAAAAGCCCCCAACAATAGCCATGCCACAGCCTCAAGGTTAGATTGCATTTTAATTTCTTTTTCAAGATTAAGCAGTCCATTGCCCTATGTCTCAGTTTCAGGGAAAGTTTCTTGGCAGGAGCAAAATGCAGACAAACTTTCTGCTAAGCCACATCAAACTTTCTGCTAAAACACATCATATGGAGTCCAACTACCAATGCAGTCCTTCCTCCCAGCAGAAAGCTCTCAAGCCTGGTCTTTGCCATAAGGCTTTCTATCAGCCTTCTGGTCTCCTTAGCTGTGACCAGTATCTCCTCTACAGAACACCCTGAGCTGATCAAACTCTATGCATACAAGCAACATGTCCGAATCTTTCCAAACTCTGTCCTCAATCCATTTCCAAAGCCTTTCAAGAAACATGGTCAGGTATAGTCATAATGAATGACCCCACTCCTTGGTACCAAATTATGTCTTAGTTACCTTGTACTCATTGCTGAGACAAATCACCTGAAGCCCAAGTTGGGAAAGGAAAATTTATTTCTTACAGTTTTTGGAAGTTTCTGTCCACACTCATTGGCTCTAAGTCATGCAATGCATGGCTGTGCCTCAGTTCATGGTAGCTGCAAACAGCAAGCAGGAATTGGCAAAGAGCAAGACAAACCTTCCTGCCATTACATCTCATCCTGGCTCTACCCCTATGTGGTTGGAGCACTGACACCATCAATCCAAGCACTAGACAATGAACCATCACAAATGCACAGTGCAAACCCATGAGGCCAGGAGGCCACAGACATAAACCATGACAGGCCCAAAGATGCACGCTACAAACAGTACGCACTAGTGGGATTAAAGGACCAAATATTAATCCCCCATGGGAAAATGGCAAAATGAAAAAGCAAACTGCAATCTCAAACATCCTGTGCTCCGTGAGCAAGAACAAAAAAACACGAAAATAGAGGAATTCAAAAGTAGCTCACCAGATAACTCTTAAAAGGTCGCAAGTGAAATAAAAAAAAAAAAAAAAAGCTCCATCAGGCTATAGAGGTAATCAAGTTAGAAGTAATCTCTCCTATGAAAACACAAATAACAACCTAAATAATGGACCTACTCAACACAGCTAGAAAATAAATAGTAAAAAAAAAAAGGTAAAGCATCACGGGAAACTGATGACAACGAACAATATAAAAAACAATAATGAACAATATAAAAAAAGCAGAATACGTGAAACAAATTCAAAGAGACATGCAAAGTAAAGAGACATGCAAAAACCAAAAAAGTCTATTTAAAGCTGGCACATTTTAAAGGTAGCTGAGGATCGAATTTCAGTTTGAGGACAGGATCACAATTACTAATCATGAAAGACTAGGTCTTTCTTAAAAATAATAAAGAAGCCTTAGATGACAATCCAAAAGTTTCAAGATGATGCCAAGAGAAATAATGTAGGATTAATAGGCATCAGTGAAGATGTAGGAGTCAATACAAGACATAACTAAAATATTCACAGAACCAATAAAAGAAAATTTCCCAAACATGTGGAAAAAAATTTATATGCAGATAAATGAGGCAAATAGGACACCAATCACAATCAACATAAATTTACACCCAGACATATAACAATTAAGATCCCAGACATGCAGCATAAAAATCAAAACACTAAAAGCTGTTAGACAAAACATACAACTCACCTATCGGGGAAGCCCATTAGAATCATGGCAGACTTTTCAACACAAACTATCAAGTCAAGTGTGGATTGAGGTATTTCAAGTCCTAAAAGAAAACAACATTCAACCCAAATGGATGTACCCAGCAATACATTCATTCAAATTTAATGGAGAAACAAATACTTCCATGACAAAGAACAATTGAAGAAATTCATGTCCACCAAATGAACCCCGGAATTTTGAATACTAGATTCAAAGCTAAACCCAAATCTCACAGAAGAGAGGAAATTGTAAAGATTGGGGCATACTAGGTAGAGAAAAAACATGACTACAATCCCCAGAACAACAGTGGAAAAAAACCACCAGGTAGGACAAGCAACTAACAAAGTCAAAAGCAGAAAGCAAACAGGGTATATAACATAGCAAAGTCAAGCTAGTACATAAAAGTAAATGGCCTAAATTCACAAATCAAAAGAAACAGATTGACAGTAGGGATCAAGAAACATGATCTTGCAATATGCTGTATACACACAACACATCAAACCCACAGTCAAACTCATATATTAAAAGTCAAGGGATGGCATACCATATTCCTCACAACAGAAGCCCCCAAAAAAGCAGGGATAACCATTTTGTCTGCAGACAATATGAATTTTAAATCTAAAATTATTTGAAGTTATAAAGAATGTTACTACATACTTATTTGTGGAAAAAATCAAGAGAAAAATTTAAAAATTATAAATATATATGCACCGATACCAGAGCACCCAACTATATAAGACAAATACTAATGAATATGAGAAACCAAACACAGAACACAATTAAAAGAAGTGACCTTAATACCCCACTGTCACAAAGAGATCAACTACACAAAATTCATCAAAGTAATAATGAACTGTATCATACCCATGAGCATTTGGATTTAGTAGATGTTTACAGAATGTTCCACCCAACCAAATCAGAATACACATTAATATCAGCTGTACTTCTGTCATTCTTCAAAATACACCATGCATTAACTATAAAGTATTCTTAAATAAATTCAAAGACATTGAAATTATCCCTGTGTAATATTTAACAACATCACAATTAAATTGGAATTTAATGGCAAAAGAAAAAGAAAAATCTTCATGCATACATGGAAGTTAATCATAGCCTTCAAACAATCAGAAGACTACAGATGAAACTAAAGGAGAAATAAAGCAATATCTATAATTTAATGTCAATGCAGAAATAACATGCTGTAATTTGTGTGATGCAATTAAAAAGGTCTTAAAAGGAAAACATATAGCAATAAATTGCCATATCAACTAAAGTGTGAGCACTAGTAAACAACCTGATACTTCATCTCAATTTTCTCGAAAAGGAAGAGAAAGCTAAACCCAAATCTCACAGAAGAGAGGAAATTGTAAAGATTGTGGCAGAAGTTAATGCAATTTAAGCTAAAAAAATTAATTAATGAATCAAAAAGTTGATTTTTTGAGAGAATAAACAAAATTCACAAACCTCTAGCAAACCTTATCAAGAAAAAGAAAGAAAACCCCAAATTCATGCAAAGAGGACTGAAAGGAATGAAATTACTACAGGTTACATGGGAATGCAAAAGACTATGAACATCTGTTTTCAAAATCTCTACTTATGTAGGGTGGAAAACCGAAAGGAAATGGAAAGATTTCTAGGAACATATGAACTACCAAAGCTTAACCAAGAAGACAAAGCAATCTTGAATGACCCAATATCAGTTATTAAAATTGAAAATGTAATTTAAAATTTACCAACAAATAAAAGCTCAGGTCCTGAAGGATTCATGTCTGAACTTTACAAGAAATTTTGAGAAGATTTGATGCCAATACTCCTTAAGATCTTCAATGAAATCCTCCCTAAATCATCACTGGGGGAGAGTATTATTTTGATACTAAAACCAGAGACTCAACCAAAAAGAATTAAAGGCCAGTCTTACTAAACACTGATGCAAAGATTCTCAAGAAAATACTGACAAATAGAATGCAGCAAGTCATAAAGAAGATTATACATCACAGCCAAGGGTGATTCATTCTAGGAATGCAGAGATGGTATAACATTGTTGGGAGCCGCAGCAGCGCTAGATCACCATGCGCGGCGGTCATGCGGCCTGTAGGAAAGAGCAAAGCCTGAGCTAAATTACCCCTCCCATCGAGTGAGCCGAGATGGTGCCTGCCTCCTGCTTTCTGATTGTCCTGGCTACATAAACAGCCCGCTCAGCGGAATAGTCTACCTAGCAACAACTGATGCTAGCCAATCAGCTTGCATCACCCGCTTTTGCTTGATTGGATGATGGGTCTGCATATAAGCGAGTGCCTCTCCCGCTCGAGGAAGAAGCATGGAAGGAGCCGCGGAGAGCGGACCTGTAGAGGCTTCGGCCGGGAAGAATCCCGGGGCAGACTGTACGGAGAGAAAATAAAGAAAGACTTAGCCACTGCCAGACCTTGTCGTGTGTCTTTCCTGCCGGCCGGGAGCGACACCGACATAACATACACAAATCAATAAATGTTATACACCACATCAACAGAGCCTAAAACAAAAACAACTTAATCATCTCAATAGATGTAGGAAAGCTTTTGATAAAGTCCAGCACATGTTCATGAGAATAACCCTTTAGAAACTCAGGTATAGTGTCTACTTTGATCTCATAAAGGCTATCTATGACAAACAAACAGCAAACATTATATTAAATGCACAAAAACTGAAAGCTTTCACTTAAAAATCAGGAACAAGATAAGGATGCCTAGTATCACCACTCTTATTCAATATAGCTCTGGTAATACTATCCAGCGAAATCAGACAAGAGAGAGAAATAAAAGGAATGAAGATAGGAAAGGAAAAAAAAAAACTATCACTATTTGCAAATGACATGAACTGTATATTTAAGACCCAAAAAACTCCATTAAAAGCCTGCTGGAGGTAATAAACAAATTCAGCTGTATAGCCAGGTAGAAAGTCAATGCTCAAAAATCAATAGTATTTCTGTACAAAACCAAAAACATTTACTGATAAATTATGGAAATATTGCCTTTACAAAAGCGCCTAAAAATGAGAAATACTTAGGAATGAACATAACCAAGAATTTTAAGGACCTAAATGATGAAAATTATGCTATGCTAAAAAAAAAATGGGATCAAAGAGTATATGAGAAAATGGAAGAGTATTCTTTGCTTTTGGCTAGGAAGAACCAACATGTTGAAAATGGCCATAATCTCAAAACTGTTATACAGATTTAATGCAGTCACAAAATACAATTGACATATTTACCAGATCTACAGAAAACACTTGTAAAATTCATTTGGAAATATAAGAGACCAACAATAGCAAAGGCAATTCTGGGTAACAAAGGCAAGGCAGAAGGAACCCCAATTCCTGACTTGGAATAAAAATTACAATGAAGCAGAATTTAAAATCAAGATGATAAAAAAAACTATAAAATTAATATTCTTTTATGTTCTTAATTCTTAAGTTATGGATCCTCTTATCATCTTCTAGTCTTTGTATTATTGCTGTTTGTTTCTTTGTTACTTTTAAGAAGTTTTTCATTTCTTTCTCCCATATTAGTCTGTCCTTAGTTTCTTTCAAGCTGTTATGCCAATTTTTGATAGAGTTTTTAGTTTCCTGGTAGTCTCTTTGCTTTCTCTATTTTCTCCATCAAACAATTCTATGCTTTCTCTATTTTCTCCATCAAACAATTAGTGTTTCTGTTTTAATATTTAAATATTTGATGTATTTAGACTTTAGGTTTATGAATGGCAATAGGCAAGGGTCTACTTTCATTTTTTGGCATGTGGAAAGCCAATTTTTCCAGCACCATTTGTTAAAGAGGCTCTCTTTCCAGTGAACATGTTTAGCACCTTTGTCAAATGCTGAGCTTCTTTGTAGTTGTGATTGCATCTTCTAATCTTTTCCACTGATCCTCAGGTCCATTGCTTTGCCAGCACCATGCTGATTTTATCACTGAAATTTTGCAGTATAGTTGTAAAGCTCTCAAGTTGATACAGTGTATCAGAGCCAGAACAATAGTTTGGATATTCCTTTAAAATCTAGTAAGAGAGGTCCCTTTCAACTTACATATTCCACTTCTGAATATCTTTCCAGAAGTATTAAAAATGTATCACAGAAATGCATGTGCACTCATATATAGCAGCACAAGTTCTAATAGCTCAATCTGGGAAATAACCCAAATGTCCATCAATCAAATAATGGGAATAAGATGTGTTACACATGTAAATGTATATTACTTAGTCATAAAGAACTCTTGAGACATTTATAGATGAATGAATGCAACTCATGGCCATACTCATAGGTGAAGTTGATCATACCCAAATACATAAACAATGTATTGTGTCACTAATATGAGCATCTGAAGGGGTAAATCAGATCAAAATTGTAAAACAGATATTGTTAATTGTGAAATATTTCAAAAGTAAATACAAACCATAGTGGGGGAGATTAATGGAAGGAAGCATAAAAGGAAGAAAAATATTTATCCACAGTTAAGATAGTTACACACCTAGTTCTAGTTAGTTCATTGATTTTTGTGCTAATATTGTTGCAAAAGGTATCATGCCTATATTGTGTACTCTAAAAAGGAAAAAAAATATTAATTTTATAGTTTTTTATCATCTTGATTTTAAATTCTGCTTCATTGTAATTTTTATTCATTCTTTGCTCTTGAAAAAATAATGCAATTATTATTTGTGATAATTTCTGTGAGAATGATGATGGTTCATAAAGATTTTGCCTACTCATACCATCCAGATTCTCACCTATCCTATTTTCCATCATGTTTTTGTATGGAACATTTTTAGTATATATGGAACAGCACATGGTGATAGATGGGCATCTAGTTTTATTTAGTCTGTGGTATGTAGAAAGCCCAATGTCCGATACTTTTTATGAAAAAGGCTATACTTCAGTAAACAGAATTAGGTACTTTGCAAAATATCCTGTGACTGAGTACATTAGAAATTGTTTTTGATTGTTCTAGTCTATTCATTTGATATTTAGGTTAGTAATGTTTCTAGTGTCATGGTGCTCTTACCACAATAACTCTGTAGCATAATTCAAATTCAGAGGTTATACTTCTTTAGATTTACCCTTGTTGCCAAAAATTGCATTTGCATTTCTAGGCCCTTTTGGTAACCAGGAAATTTCAGGAAAACTTTGTGTACCTCTTTGAGGATTAATAGCTTGATTAGTACTGCATTCATTCTGTAGAAAAATATTGGCAGTCATAACTATTTTTACTATAATTATGTTTCTGCAAGTGATATCTTTACATTTGGCCCTTTCTCATAGTGTAATAGTTTTCAAAATAGAGAACTTTGCTTTGATTATTATATGATTCCTAGGAATTTCAAATTTTGTAAATATCATGAGATTTTTAAGCTAAATTCTATTTCCGAAGTTTTGCTACTTGTACACAGCTTTGCTATTGATTCGTGCATTGAATGTTTATTTAGCTACTATGAAAAAACGTGGTAATTTAATATAGAAGTCTTCTTTGGAACTTTGGTATATTCTATCCAGGAAAATCTGCAATCTTCAAAGAATGGAAATTTAAATTTTTGCTTTTCTAAATTTATTTTACTTTTCTCTGATGTGGTTTTGCTCTAATTAATGTTTACATAATATTAATAGATGTGCTAATAGGCAAATCTTTTTCTTTTGTTCCCAGTGTTACAGAGACAAATTTTGGTTTTTGAACACTTATTTTAGTGTGGTGGATTTTCCCCTTATATATGACTTCATGAGATTTAAGTAAATATAATCTATGTAAATATTCTGTAATGTTAAGACGACTGTGTTGAATATTGACCATATTTTTCTTTCATTTTTCTCTGAAATATTTTATTGAATCTCATCTACTGAAATATTTTATTTCAACTTGGTCCCCTCATAATAGATTATACAAAATTAGTTATTTTTTATGTTGAATTATCCCAGAAAGCCTAGGATGAACACTACTTGTATGACCTGCTTGAAAATTATGGTAGATGCAGTGTGTCACATTTAGAAGTTTGATATTTACCTATGAGTCTCAGCAGAGAGCCAGATTGCTAAACCCAGGGTGGTGTAGCCTGCTTACAATATAAGGGAAGAAATGATGCTTCCTCTATCTTATGTTTGCCTTTGCTCTGGCTGTTTTTCTGGATGCAGCCTTAAATTGCCACTCTGTCTTGGAACCAGCTGATTATGGACTTAAACATTCACAAATAGTGAGATAAACATATCTCCTTCCTTCATTTTGAGTTTGAGGGGTTCTTGTCCCAGCTACCAGAGAAGATTAGCCTAGACAGAATTTGGCACCAGTAGAATTGGGACATTGCTGTGATCATCCCTGACCATCTGGTTTCAGAGCCTTTGGAATTGGCTTATGGGAAGATTTTGAATATATTCAGCGATGTCACCTGAATGAGTAGAGCTGAAAGGCCTTAGACCATTTTGTTTAGGAGATTCTTTTCAGCACTCACATGACCAGAAAACCAAGAAAGAATATGCTCAGGAGCTTTCTGTTTGGAAGAAACTCTGCACTGGATGTTCAGCACAAGATGATCATGGTGTGGTTTGGCAATATGTTGTCTATATATTGCTTGTGTCCAGAGACCTTGCCTTAGACTAAGATTAAGGGCTTTGGACTAATAAATCTGGCAGAAGAAATTTGAAGATAGTCAAATGTTGCAGTTTTGGCATGAATAATTTTTTGGTTTTATAGCCAGTTTTGTGTTATGAATCAAGAACAAATAGCCTAACAGAATGATTGAAAGTATTTTGAGTTTAGCTGGAAAGGAAGATTGAGTAAAGCTAAGACAGATCTGAGGATATTTCCATTGTTGAGAAGGAATAGGAGGATAGAGATGGTGTGAATTCATCATAAAAAGCAGCAAGTCTTGCACATCTGCAGCCTCAAACTTGCAAAAGTGAGACTTCACTTTAAGGCAACAGCTGCAGAGCATCATGGTTCAAAAAAGCAGTGGCATGAGAAATTTGTTAATCAAAATTGGATTCAAAGAGCTCAGCAATCAAGACTCTTGACTCCTACCGAAAACAGAGAGGAAAACCTGGCTTCTGCTCCATCTGGCGTCAGACGATAGTGTCATCCATGTGACATATGCTGGTTTTAAGTACCTACAGAAGGCAAGAGTTCTGAGGTTAAAAAGACTTCAACCCCAATTTTAGAGAGTCTGGATGGCCAGGCTCTGTGTTTGTGGGAGGGAGTGTCTTAAGTGATTAGTGTGAAGCCAAAGGTTCAGAAATTTGAAACATCCAGGGACATAGATGGTCTAAGAAAAGCTGCAAGGAGAAAGCAAAGCAGGTGTAAGAGTAAAACTGTGGGAGATACTACCAACAAATGTGCTACAGGTAAATACACAAAACATTTCGAGTTAACAATTTACCATAGATTGCTTCAGCTGTTAGATGGGAAATTATAGGACTTAATGTTTACCATATTGGATTTTGGGTTTGCTTTGTTTCTGTTTGTTTTCCCATTTGTCCCACAGCAATATATGCACACTCATGTTTATAACAGCACAGTTCGCAATTACATAACCTTGGAAAAGTTTCAACTGCCCATCAAACAATGAATAGACAAAGAAATTATTTTTGTTGTTTTATAAAATGGAAATATGTCTTGTGTCATTGAATATTTTCATTTGTACAAGAGGTTGCATCCAAAAGTTTGACTTATATCTCATAAGAAACTTGGGTCTTGTAATTTTCAACAATGCTGAAACTGCTAGGAATTCGACAACCCTTGAGGATGGATAAAATGCCTTTTGTAAATGGGATATGTATGAGTTCTTTGCTGGTGCTGAAGGACAAGATGTTAGATCTCTCATATAATATAATGTTGATAGAGTTAACACTGATTATTTTTATTTAAAGAAAGATTAAACAAAACAGAAAATAGGTAGAAATAGTACATACATTCAGAGGGAAAAAAGAGTAAGAAATCACTAGTTGATGTTGTCATTTTACAAACAGTTGTTCAAGGTACAAAAATGGAACATGTAAAGTGGGAATTCAAACAGAGAGACTGCAAAAAGTTCTAATCAACTGTCCAACAAAAATTTAGTAACATGGTTTTCAATCCTATACATTTAAACATACATACAGTTTTCCATGTCTTCATTTATGTTTAAACAAACTAAAGCAGGTTAAAATCATTTGAACAAAGAATAATAGTATTGCTGGATTTCACTTCATGACACTCCATGATCAGCACTGGGTACTGAAGTGGCTTTTTTTAAAAACTGAATTTAAAGAAAGACTAAAAAAACAGAAAATGGGTAGAAATAATACATAATTTCAAAGAAAAATAAACAGTAAGAAATCACTAGTTGATGATTACAGATTATCTTCTTACAAATAGTTATTCAAGATACTAAATTGGAGCACATAAAGTGGGGATTCAAACAGTTAACACTGATTTTTAAGGATTGTTGAACCTATGGCACAATGTGCAAGTTGTAAGATGCTAAGAATTAGCATGTCTTTTAAACTGGAAAACAGTATAAAGAAATGTGTATGCTTGTCAAGATGACAATAGTTTGATTGGTATAGTCGATACACTATCAATTTGAGAGTTTTAGAATACTTAGTGACTCAGCAGTAATCTTTGGTTCTCACTTCATAAGTATCCTCAGCCTGTGAAAGAGGATAGCACACAAGGACTATGAGTGCTACACCTGCTTTGAGTTGGGGTAGCCTGCTTATATTATAAGGGAGGAGAAAAGACTTATTCCGTGCTCTTTTGATCCAGTGGTTTTTGCTGGCTACTGCCTTGTAATTTTGCCACTATACCATGTTACCTGGCCTTAGATCTAGCTAATTATGGACTGAAATCCCCACAAACGGTAAGCTAAATAAACTTTTCTTCCTTCATTTTGGACATTGGGTATATTATCCCAGCAATAATAGAAATGTAACCAAGACACTACCTTTCTTTAACCCTACACCTGTGATCAATTTCCAGCTTGAGCCATTCCCTATGGTATGTCTTGACAAAACTAATCAAGAAAATATAACATCACAAATACATATTTTTCTGAGAATAACTGTATAATAAAAATTTTGCATTTTGTTATTTTTAAAAAACAATATAAAGGGGTTATTACCCTCAAATGGTACTTCCAGTTTTAATTTTCTTGGGATGCTTCAAACTGATTCTCATAGTGGTTGTGTCAGTCTACACTACCACCAGTAATGAAGATATTCATTTTACCTGACATCTATGCCACAAGAATATATTAATTTCAGTGACTCATTCAGAGATTGTGTCTTTAATTTTGGTAGGTTTGTGTGTTTGCATGTTTCACTTATCCTGGTTATTAATTCCTTGTTTGAATAAAGACAGGCAATTTTTTCCCACTCAATTCATTGTCTTTGTTACTGTTGGTGATTTCCTTTAATTTTCAAGAAGTTTTCCGTAAAATAAGTTCCTGTTTTTTGGTTCCTTGTAATACCACAGCAATATATCCACGTTCATGTTTACAGTAACACAGTTCTCAATTACTTAATGTTAGACAAGTTACAGATGGTTACCAAACAATGAATGGACCAAGAAATATTTTGTTGCTGTTTCATAAAACTAAATACTAATCATTTATAAGTAAGGATGTACTTGAGGCATTTCTAGTTGATTGGACTCACCTTGAAAAAATAATCTTAAGTCAAGTAAGTCAGTTGCATCTGATAAATGCCATATTGTTTTTGTGGTGTGAGAAACTAAGGAACAAGATTATGTATTAGACCAAAATTTTATAACAGACATTGTGAAATGAAAAGAAAATATTCAAATAGAATGGGTAAGTAGGAGAAGGCTGAGGAAGGAAGGAAAAAATTTGAAAAACAAGGGGAAAAGCAAATATGGAGATAAAACTTTTGTAAACAAAAGGAGGGAGAAAAATATTTGAAGGAAGGGAAGAGAATTCAAAAAAGAAGTGTCAAGTCAGGAGCAATTCCCCTATAATGAATGTGAATGTTATGTATATCTAAAATATAACAGCATCATTAATTAATTAGAAAGTTAGGAGTTAGATCTTGTATGAAAGCCTGGTTCAACATTTAAACATCAGTTAATGAAATCTATTTTGGAATGGTAAAAAATAATACACGTCAAATTTTATAAAAATGATAAAATAAATCCTACTTCCCTTATTGACCTAAAGAAACTCACAGAGAGAAAAAAAACAAAGGATACATTACCCACCTTGATAAAATATCTGTGCACAAAATTACTGCTAAGTAGATATTCAAAGTGGAGGAAGCATTCTTTTGTATCTGAGCATGAAAAAAGGATGAATACCATTTATCACAACTTCTAAACACAATATTAGCTAATTGATTTGCCATGAAAAAAAGTAAGTTGCATAATTTGTAAAAGTGAAATAAATGTTATTTTTGCTTTCAAATAGCATGATTGCTCATTGTTTACAGGGAATCTCATGGAACTGACAAAAATACAGAAAAATATGCCTTTGTTTTATAAAGAAAGCAACTCAATGGACTTACAATAGCTTCCTATAGAAAATGAATCAATTTATTTTACTTATCTAATGAAACATTGGATTTTATGTAGAAATCTGATAGCTGCATCTAATGAAAATATTTTAGAACATGCAAAATAGAAATATTATTAGGATCTAAATTTTTCTTTTGCACATCAGAATGTGAAATTCTGATGATGCAATTCATATAAATGATTTAGTGATTAGAATGCATAGTATCTGGGAACTAGAATTCCACACAGATGAAATGACCCATCTTTAAAATCTATTCTTTTAACAAAACTTCCACCAAGATTATGCAGATATCTTGAAAGTGTCAATAAAAGGATAATCAAAATAATAATAAAAAATAAAATTGATGGATTGACATTCAAAAACAATTCTTGCTATTAATTCCAATAATGAAGACAGTGTGATGCTGTTGGAAAATAATAACTAGGCAACTAGAGTTAAACAATAGACAATTTAAAAATCAATTCACAGAAGTCTACATAATGAGGAAAGTTTGACAATTTTATTGGAGAAATAAATATGGTGTTATCATAATGGTGCTCTAGGTTTTTATTTCAATTAATTCAAAATAACTTCCATGGAAAAATCTAAATCTAAGAAAAATTGAAAATTTTTAATTTTTTATTACATTACTAAATAATGGTAGTGAATACATTTTCAAACATGTGGTCTGGACCACGAGCCTGAAGGAAGAATATTTCATTAACTGACTTGCTTAAGCCAAGACCCAAACACAAGAATCATCCAAAAATGAGTCACACACTATCAATGTAGTACAGGATTTTTCAATATGTGGGAACTTTCTGATACTAGAGCTTCTGAAGATGAACTGATACATCTAAAGGAAAGAGGAGGCAGAGGTAGCAGAAATGTGGCTGCAACTGCAAGCATGTGCCAAGCTCTGAAGCCAGGACAGTTCACAACATCTAACTATGACAGAGATGGCAAATACTGCTCATTTTATAAATTTCCTATTGGATTGCCATAGGATTTATTGAATTATTCCTTTCAAGGAGATTTCATCTTAACCTTATTGAAACAATTTAATGTAGAAACATGTTTTTATATTTGGTTGGTGTTAAATGTTATGACACTAAAGTTCGATTAATGATTATTGAGTCTTCCACGAGACCTATCAGTAATCTTTTTCTCCTGGAAGGCAAAACAAAACACTTTTTCTTTTTCATATGTAGTTTTTCTGACATTCATTACTGCTCTTTACTTGTCCAAGTTTTATGCTGTGAAAGTAGTAAGCGTCCTTTGGTACAAGTATCTCTGTACTTTAGCCAAATTTTATGTGCATACATATGAATAAGGGTGAATATTGTTAAAATGACACATTAGAATACTTAGAAATCTAAAAATCATTTTTAATGTAAGTAGTTTTGTGTGATTTTGTTTCTAATTTCAGGTAATTACTGGTCTGAAGATTTTGATCAGTGTGAAGGTCCTGGTTTCAAATCTCACTAATCCTAACACTAACCTTAAACCTAAGCCTAAGCCTCAAGTTTCACATATTAGTGAAAATATGTAACGTGATTTTTTTGAGTCTGGATAATTTATGTATCATCATGGTGAACAACATTTCTGCTTTGTTTAAAATAAAAAAAAAATTTCTCCTTTATTGAAAAGTAATCATATCTACATACCTACATGCATATGTACACACATAGCTAAACACATATGTATGTGTAAAAATCATATTTTCTTCATGCATTAATATTTAAAATCCTGAAGATATTTTATGTTGCTAATGCACTCATTTTAGATTTTTTTTAAAAATGAAAACATTTAAGACACAAGCACTAATTAATTTAGGTAGTGTTATGGCTTATATATGTCCTTCTACAACCTCATGCACTCAAAAGGTAGGGATTCAGAGAGAAAAGTAGATCATGTGTGTGTGATGCTTGAGCCTTGATTTTTCCAGTAAATGGCAATTGATTCTCTAAAGTTAATGTCACCAAGCTCAGTCATCCAGCTACTCTTGTACTCTGCTACCCCTTGCAAAATGGTAAATGGCTTAGCTAACACTGTCATCATTTTATTGTGCTGCTTTTATGCTCATGTGGTATACAAGACTTGTGGAGGCTGGGATGCTTCCACCCAGATTTCAGAAGGTCTAGGAGGCCAGGCAATTCCTGAGAGGGTAGTGTATGAAGTTGGGAATGTGAAGCCAGAAGTACAGTGGCAAATCCAGATGGTTGGAGAAGTCAAGGATATAGATAATCTGATGAAATTCCCAAGCAATCAATACCCAAGAGAGAGCCCATGAGGGCTATAAATATAGTGCCATATACTCATGGACAGTCAAACACTTGAAAGTTCACATCATGCCACATACTACCCCAGTTCTGGTCAAAAATCTATAGGACATTAGGTCTTCTTTGTTGGATTTCTGTCTTACTTTAGTCCCATTCCTTGCTAGGATTTTATTTTCACTATTTAGTATAGGGGTGTTTACACCACATTACACAACAACAGAAGTTTCAATTTTATTTTTTTACAAAGTCTCATTCTAGAAGTTTGCCTTAAATCTCAGAGTATATGTGGCCATTAGACATTTTAGCAATGTTGAAATTGTCATAACTTTGGCAATTCTTACAGATGGGCTAAATGGATTTTGCAAAGTGAAATCCACAAGAGAGTGATTCTCAACAATGGATTAGCACAATGGGTTTATATCTAGATGTGATGTTGGGACATAAAGACTGTGCAAAGAGTTGGGTCACTGTGGCCCAGGAAGTAATGTCTCACTTCTGTTCCCTTGTTCAGGACCCCTGCCTCTCACTGTCATGTCATGAGTTCTTTCTCCATTGCCACAAAACCTGTGATCTCTAGTCATGACCAAGACTAAGCCAGCCATGGGAGGAAACCACTCCAAATTATGAACCAGAATAAACCGCTCTTCTTTAAATTGTGGCTATCTTGTCCAACCAAGGAGTATTCAAATAAAGCATATAATAAGAAAACAACAGGCACTAAGGAATAAAATTGTATTTTTGAAGACTACAAAACATAGGAAATATATAACATAGAGCATAAGTTGTGCTTTGTTCTGTGATGATTTTCATTCTCTTATCTTTCAGGACAAGTAGACTAGCACTTCCAACTGTAGCTACTGGACTACAGAATTATATGGGCTTCAATAATCAGTATTGAAAGAAGCAGCAATGCACTTGACTCTTTGAGGAGACTAGAAGACTTGGGATTTTCAACCCAAGGCATTATGACCTGGTTTAGTGATGGGCCAGCTTTTGCCAAACTAGACAAAATCCAGGAGAAATGGGGACTCACAATTGTAGCTAGAGCCTTGACACTGGTGAAGCCTACATGCATCCATTTGCCATTTGCAGACTTCTCTCTACACATGACAGCACTTCCTGGACTTACTAACTCCTGCAAAGGCAAAAGTAGAGTTACGTTAAATCACGTTCCCAAGTCTATCTAGGACTTTATAGATTACAATGAATACTCAGTAAAGGAGCAGATTTAAGGCTGGTGCATAAAATCATTCTTACTACTCAAAATATTCTAGAATGTACCATTACAAGAAAATCTTTGTGGATTATACTACTGTTGGAATAGATAAGATTAGATTTATCAATCCACATGAAGACCAGCATATTAAAATAAGTGAATTATATGAAACGCCTAACTTGCATTACAAATGCTAAATCTACTCCACCATATAGGGTCAAAAACGAAAAGTAACATTAATCACATGTGTCAAAATTAACAGCATATGCCTCTATTTTAATGTGTGATTGAAAAAGTATATAATTTCAGAGGTCAAGGCATTTCTTCATTGAATGTATATTATTATTTAAGGTTAATTTATCTACCTCTTTAGATACTGACAAAGATAAATGTCCAACGTTTTGAAGGAGAAGTCTAAAAATTCCTGTGAGGCTCACCGTATTTGCATCAGCACCTTTGGCCTTAGAAATGTAGCAAACAATGGAACCATCTATGTCCGGGTATAGATAGGCACAAGTTGATGCTGTCATCACCTGAATCTGTAATTTTTCTGGATTTCCATCTGTCTGTCCTGATGTAACAGATGAAACATAAATATCTTCAGATATTGATTATATTGAAGAAGCAAACATTGAGATAACACTATGTCCTGGTTTATTACATAAGACGGTATCGCTATTTTATTATGCTAAAAGGCTGTGTTTTGCTTGTAATATCATTAGCAGCTTATCACACAAATTATTCCATTCCCCTTGAAGTTATTCAAAGTCCTTTTCAAACAAAACATACTTATTGTCAATATTACAACTTCTTCAAAATTTAGAAGTACATTGTGATTTGTAAAATTCCAAATTCAAACTCAAATCAATCTTCATTTTCCTCATAAGGTAAAATACAAAATAAAACCAAATTTATTCTTTCCTCCTTTTCAAAACTATCAAGGAATTGAGCCCCAAGTCATTTCTTCATTTTATTTAAGTGGTTGTAATATATAGATATATTTTCCTATTACATTTTGACAACTAAAACCCTATGGAGTAATTATCAATACAATCATTTTATGGAAAAATGCAGGTTTTTGTTTTGGATAAAAATCATAATAGTTTTGTATTTAGTAAAATAGATATTTACAATTACAATCTTTCTTTAAATGCTAATACCAAAACTTCAATCCTCTGTTGGTTTAGAATTACTCCCCTAAAAATACATGAAATAACTAACCTGGCTTAAGAATTTGTGGTCCAGACAGCCAACATTCTGAGTTGTTTAGATTCTTCATGTGACCCAAAGGTGCTAATGTTTGAATGGATGTCTGGGGATTTTGCAGGAGCAACAATGCCAGGTCATTTTTTGCTGCCTCACTCACCAACCGGAATCTCTCATGCAGTAGAATATTAGACACCTTAGCAACTTTCAGAGATTCCCCAGGATGCTTAAAGCCAAGTATTACAGCAGTGTCTTCAGGGTTCCTAAATGTGTGGGGAAATTTTAATTTAAATAAACTTACTAGGAAGCTTGAACTTCCAAATCATATGAGGCTTTTGAAGGTATTCCTTTAACTCTACCACACAAGTTCCCTAGTTTGTTTCCAGACAAATTAGAATTCTATGGATCAATTGACATCCACAGATAATAGGATTACAGACAAACCAAATAATGGAAGTACCAATCAATCAGGCTGAGAGAATTTTTTGGATGGCCTGAAACTAAGATAATATGACACAAGAGATATGATTCAGGTAATATGGAATTTTTTATACTGGAAGAAGTCTGCACCAATGTAATCTGAATGTAATAGTTAATAAGATATAAGAGGAAGAAAAGCAGAAGCTTACATGTTTCTGACACAGTGGGCAGCAGTGAGAATCCAAGAGCTGCTAATAATGGAACCACTGCAGATTTGACTGCTACAGCTTATTATAATTGCCTGCCAAGGCATCGCATAATGAAGAGAAATGCGATCTGTCAAAGCTGAGAGAAACATAAATGTGTAGTTTGTGAACTCTTATTGGTATCCCATATTTTCATTTTATTAGTTACTAATATATCTGTTAAACAGGTTAGTATCAGGAATTGTGGCTTAGCTTGACATAAGGCTGTCAATTTATCTGTGACATGCCTGAGAAAACATCCCCCATTATCATTCCAAGCACATTTTTCTTTATTATTCAGATTATATTACCTCAATCAAATTATTAGCAATGAGTCCAGCTTTCTCTTTAACTGTATACCTCACATAGCTATTATCTTAGCATGTTAGAATTTATTATGGCACTTACTTACATAAGTAGAGCAGAGTTACGCATAAAATGATAAATAAATTAAAGTTTTGGAGTTAGCACAACTATACAGTAAGCAAGAGAAAATATTTTACTAAATTTATAATCTACATAATGTAGATAGTATTAATGGTAAATTCTGATTTAAATGTTGGTTAGCTGTACATGTTCAGACCAAACTGATAAATTGTCAGATTATAATTTATATAGGTATGTTAATTTTATTTTATTTTTATTTTTTATCATTTTATATATATATATATATATATATATATATATATATATACACACACACACAAAATGGATAATTCTATTGCTAGTATCTATTAGTTTATCAAATAGAACATTTTGTGTATTTCTTATTTAATAATTTTTGATGCCTAAATTTTGTAATCTGGGGATCTGTTTTTAAGATAACAATATGCAATGTAATCATTAGTGTTGCTTTCCCATTATTTTTGAAATTCCATGTCATTTTTACACTTTTGTTTTTGGTTTCAAATTAAAAATACAAGATAGGAAACAAACTTTAGATCTCTTCAAAGGTCAACATGCTTAGGGAGTGCTGGTTAATATATACACTGAGAAAAGCAAAAAAAATACTGCCCATCATTTTCCAATTAGAAATGAGCAAAACATACAGTGGAACCTCAGGTAATAACCCTAATTTATATTATAATTTAGAAATGATGGCTACATGTGTGCTTTTGTGATGAAGATGCCCTGGATTTTATTCATCACTCAACATGGAGTTTTCTAACTGAAACAACATTTTGCCAGTGCTTTATAGAACCAAATTGTTACAAAGAGAAGCTCCCATAAATTGAGGTATCACTATGTAGCTGAAATTTAAAGCATAACTTGGATCCTCAAGATAACCTGTTTCAAGTTCTCCATGTGGCTCAGGATTTGAGCAAAGAAGGTTTATGTCCTCATTTAGGTAGGAAAGATAGTCATCTCTAGGAGAGGCAGCTGATAAATGGTTTTACTTAGGTAAAAATGTAATACATAGGTCTGAAATGGATGCCTGAGTAAGTAAAGATAAGCAGAGAAATGTAAAGTGGTAATTGAATATGTTGTGAGACACTTCAGGATAGGCAAGGGAAGAAGGAAAGTGATGAACACAGTGTCATATAAGTTGGATTACACAGGAACTGACAAAGAGCTACCACCTGCTTGCCAACATATTTATAATATATTTACTAGTTGCACAAGGTTACTTGGCAAAGAAGCAACTCAAAATAACACATAAAAGCTCATCATTAGGTTGTTTTACTTTACTTCTAAGAATGTGATAGACATTTTCACCTTTTAGGGTCTCAAGAGTTTTTTAAAATAATTAGTGTCACCATTATCCAGGGATTTATGACAGTGACATAATACACACTACTGCATAAGTCCTTAGTATTTTTATTTAACATTTTTAACACATACAAACTCATACTATTCATGAAGTTTGCTTTCCCTCCAACTCCATTCTGCTTTCCTACTTCCACCATCCTCTTCATTCCCTTTTCATACCTTTACTGCCATTGTCTTGTGATCTTCTCTGAGGCTGTAGTAGAGGGATGAAGTGTGATTGAACAGAAGCTGAATTGCCAGTAAAAACTGAGGCATTTATAGAAGTAGTGACTGAAGGGGAGGCAGAAACAGAGGGCGTCATGGCTGCTTGCTGAGACCAGGGTGCAAGGCTGGGCCGTGTTACTCCACGAAGCCAGAAAATGAAAGGGCTCACTTGGATGAAGACATAGGGCTTTATGCAATGTTCATCAAAGTGACTCAATATTCCCACCTGCACCCAAGTGTTCTTTCGTGGTAGACGGCACACTAGAGGTGCCCCTACGTCACCCTGTAAGAAATAGGGAAGAAGTTCATTTGATAACATGGGGAATTCTGAAAGTAATTTAAGTGTTCAATAGTATTGCTTTTACCCCATCCATTTCATAGGCCCTGAATTTGTTACCTTACAATCATCTTCCCCAGTAGCTTTCTTGGCTTCCACACAGAAAGTAAATTCACTTGCTGTGGGCCAATATTCTTCACAAGTGCTGGTTTGCAGAATACTTAGGTGTCTTTTTTGCAGAATTCCAGGTCTTCCTGGTTAACAAGAGAGAAGAATGGCTTGTTTCATTTTTTTTTTCTATTTTGTTTTGTGTTAAATTTAGCCTAAATTTTTGTGACTAATATGGCTTGAGAGAGATAATAAAGGAGTATTCTCTCAAGAGAACACCATTCTGATTACCAGCAAAACATTTCATTCTACTCCACTTCCTTCGTTAATACTTACCCCTCAGAAGGGACCAGCTAGATAGCCAGCAATCATATAGTGGCTTATTTTTCTCTTGCTCCATGTTATCCTCCAGACAAATAGGAAGCACGAGGGGTTGGAGATGTAGTGGCTCCTTCAGAAAGATCAGGCCGGGTCCTAGGGGCCCTGAGGGACCTATATAGGGCATGGCACGGTGAATGCCCACAATATGAGTTTGAGCTGGTCCCTGGAGGTCAATAAGCCCCACTTGCACCATGGACAGTGTCTCTGAACTTTTTCTGGAAGAAAAAGATATCAATTGGTTTACTATCTCCCCATTGCAATTTGGAAAAGAAGCTCAGATGTCACATGAATTGGCTTCATAATATGTGGACTTACTCTTATTACCTAATCTATGTATTGCCATCAAATATATTAGAAACAAATCACACTATTAGTTATAGTAAGGGATTATTAATTCCATTAGGGGAAAACATTTTGAAATGGCTTGAATTGTTAATGTTGCAATGCAATCAAACCTTTGTTGCTAATTCTGACATGAATCCAACTAAGGCACTTGAGTTGTGGAGCACTTACCTGGGACACATAAACTTCTGAGTTGTTTCTCCAGCCACAAATGTGTTAGAACTTAATTACTCCACACTCTAATATTTATTGTTTAATAATTGAATGTAAAACACATAACTATTGCACTCTCTAACAGTTATGATGTTCAATAATTGAAGCTAATACACATTAAAACTTAAAAATGAAGCATGCTGCTAAAAAGTGATGTTTTGGACACCCATCCCCTCATTCTGAAAAATATTTCACTTGTGTAAACTAATGTGTTGACCACACCTTTGAAACGAAGAAATTCAGCTACACAACTGAATTTGGTTATTAAATCTGGAAGTCTTTTATATGGTGTTTTTGGGGTGTTGTATACAGAATATCAAATCATCTGCAATAATAATAATTTCTTTTCCAACCTTTTTCTTTTTATTTCTCTCTTGTCTAATGGCTCTGGCTAAAGTTTCCAGCACATGATGGTGATAGTAAACATCTTTGACTCTTTGCTGATTTTAAAGTTGAAAGCTTTTGGTTTTTGTCAATTTAGTTAGCTATTTCATATTGATTCATAATAGATACACAAGCAACACTCAAAAGCCAGTAGTATTGTTGTACATAAAAAAGTAATGCTCCAAGAAATGAAGTAGGGAAGTCATATCATTAATCATAACATCAAAACATGAGATATTTAGGCATCAATCTAACAATGGAAGTGAAGAGATATATACTGAAAATTATGTTTTGAAATATTGATCAAAGATTATAGCAGAAAAGGGAAAGATGTCACTTTCTCATGGATAAGAATTGCATAAATAGTGAAAAAAGGCTATTCTCAAAAAATAACAGAATCTCAATAATACCAATAAAAGGGCTGGGCATTTCAGAGACATAATTACCTACTGGAAAGTGCAAGGTTATGAGTTCAAACCCCAATACCAAACAAAATGCCATTAGTATACCTTATTGAACAATAGAAAGTATTTTGAAAATTCAAGAGGCCTAGAAGAACAAAGATAGTCCTGAGCAACAAAGATAAGGTAGGAGGCATCACGATGCCTGAGTTAAAAATAACTTTTTGGGGTAGCCAATAATCCAACTCAGGACCTTAGGCTTGGCAGGCAATCACTGATGCCCCACTGTTGTATTGCCAGGCGTCTGAGTGTAAATTTCTCATACTTTTTTTTTAAGAGGAAAAAGAGAAAAACACAAAACAAAACAAAGCGGTGTAAGGGTACACGTAATACAGAACTACAAAAAAAATATAACAGTAAGAAATCACCTGTTAGTAGATTACATATTAATTATCATCTTGAAAATAGTTGCTCAAATCACAGTATCAAAGAATACAAGGTGGACATTCAAACAGGGAGACTGCAAACAGCTGTGTTCAATGATCCAAAAACATTGATATAGTCAGCTATTTAACACCCCTAAACACACTTGCTGTTATATCCGTTAGAGCTCTTTTTCTTTTTTTTTTTTTCCTCTCTTTTTTACAACAAAATTTACACATTTTGGATTTTATTACTCCTTAGTGCTTATTACTTTTTTGGTGGGGGGGAGAATACAGTCAAATATGGCAAAACAAAGCTGTCAGTCAATACCAAGGATAGACATAGCACATGGTGTAGAACAGAGTACAAGGTTATCAACAATGGCTATCAAAGTTGTCCCTTGTTTCCTTAAAAAGAATTGTCTATCTCATTAGATATTATAAAGTTGGACAAAACAGTAGAGAACAAGACAAATAAAACTTAGGCATTGTAAACATTACAGGACTTCCAAAGAAGACAATAGTCAAACCAGAATGGGTATCTTAGTGAATCTTATTGCCTTCAAAGTAGTTGCCTATGTCTTCAAACTTGATACTATCATATAGAATGGAACAGAGTCTAATCAGTCAAAACAAGATCATGGGAGTACAACAGGACTTCAAAACAATTTAATAGGAAATCATAAAGAGTTACTATTTATATATCCTAATTTTTTAAATTTTTTCTTTAATTAAGACAAACATAAGAAATGACTAAATAATTTTTTTAAAACAATAAGGGGGAGATTGAGATAAAACAGGACATAACAATATAACAAAAGAGGTCAAAGCATGACTGTTTCAGCAACCTAGTACTTCACGCAAAGCTAATTGTTAATATCAGAATGGCACCAGTAAAAAACTAAATTAAACACAGTCCTGAGGATCACAGGAACAAATTACACTATATTGATACAGCTAAAAATGCACTTAGCACCCTTAATGACAAAGAGTGAAACATAGTAACTGTAGGAATGATACACTCTAAATAAGTGGTCCTGGAAAACCTGGCTTTCCACCTAAGTAAGATAAAAATGAGGCCCATGTCTGTCACCCTGCATGAAACTAAAGTTAAAGTGGCTCAAAGATCTAAATATTAATAAACAAACAATAAATTTTCTAGAAGTGAGCACAGGTTGAAATCCCGAAGACACAGGTGTCAGAGAGAGTTCATGAACCAAACCTAGACTGCACTGGAAATACTGTAAGGAATCAAAAACTGGGCTCTTACCTTCTCAAAAACATTTTACATACAAAAGAATTCACCAACAGAGCAAAATGAACCCCAGAGTGGTAAAATATTTTATCCAGTTGCCCCTCAGACTTATATATATATATCCATCACCAAATTTCACAGATTCAAAGATCCAGTGAAAACACGGGCATCTGATATAAATACTTAATTCTAGGATAAAGAAAATGAATGATAAATGAACGAATGAAAAAAATGTTCAACATCATGAGTCCTTTGACACATGCACATTAGAAAATCACCACAGAAAGAATGACCATCATAAGGAAATTAACCCAGTAACCAGTGCTGGGGAGATTGGGAAAGAAAGAGCCCTTCTCCATTTTTGATGGCTGTGTGGAATGATGTGATCACTGTGAAAATCAGTGTGGAGATTCCTTGAAAACTAGGACTTCAAATTCCCTTTGACCCAACTAGTCACTTTCTGCAAATTTTCACAGAATATTACAAGCATCATATCACAGAAGCATGCATGTAGCCATGTTTGTATCAGCACAATTTGCAGAAGGTAAATGTTGGAAACAACGTAAATGTCTATCAACTGAAGTGTGGATTTTTAAAAGCAGTATTTTTTTTATAATGGGAGTTTTACTTGGCCAAAAATAAGCATAAACTCAAGGCTTCTGTAAGGTAAATGGAGAAAACTTGAGACCATAGTTACAAGTGAATAAACCAGACTCATATGTGTAAACATCACATTGTGTTCCTTGTGTGAGGAACTGAAAAAGAAAAGAAAGGCTAGATGGGCTAGATGTAGACACACCACTCAAGGCCTCTTTCAGACTTGTTCTATGGTGGCAAGCTGGTGGATGTGTCAGTGGCATGGATGCATGCCTGCTCCCAGATGCTGTTGGCACACAGCATGGGCCATGGTACCCGGGGTCCAGCTCCACAAGTGTGGCGCATCCCTGGGCTATGTGCCAATGCAGCCAATGCTTGCATGCATAATCTTGTGAAGAGCATAATAACTGCCTTTTAATGTGTATTGTCTATCACAGTCTGAGCAAATGACTCCAGGGGTGTGCTATTGTAGTAAAATGCAGAGAGCTGTGGAATACACTGATTCTTTTAAAATGAGTAAGAGACACTTGACAGGCCTGAAGACTTTAAGAAGGAATTGTTCATATCTGCAACACAAATGAAGGAAGTGTCTGAGCCCTTCTTCAATGGAAAAGCATTTCAACAATTATTGTGGTGCAAGTGGTGCAAGAATGTAACATTCATCATAATAACTCCTTGGTGCACAAGTCATCTAGCACTCCATAGCCTTAACGGTAAAAGTGATCCACATGTTAAACCTGGTTCATGAGGACTTCATTGATGATACAAGTTCTTTGAGAAGAAACCAAGGATTTAACAAGATAAAGCGTGTAAATGAGGCTTGTCTTGCTGGAGATTTAATTCTTTAAACAGCATCTACTACTCTGGAATTGCAAATACTACTGCTCTATCTATTTTAACTGCAGTTACTGAATATGTGATATATGGTTAGTTTTTCCATTAAGGATTCAAAGAACATGAACATAAGAAATTTTCCCTCAACCTTGAAAAGAACTGCAATAAGAACACGTGTCTGAATGACAACCATTGTAAAGAACCCTATGTCCTGGGAACCCAGACCCAGTAGTACATATTATCACTTATCAATATGGAAGAAATGTGGGAATGGCTTTTAGCTCAAAAGCGATGTGCTTGCTGCACTTCATCTCGCTTTCAAAAACAAATGGCCAAACTGATGTCCACTGATCTGAAGCTCAGATTAGCTACTGGCCCCTCTTGTCTGCATTCCAGCCCAGTGCTGGTGTGAGGCAAACAATTTATCTCACCTAGAAGTACTGCCATGAAGCAATAAGGATGAGGAAAGAGGGAAAAAGGAATGGAAAGGGGTAAATATACAAGTCATTTATACTAGCAATGTCTCTGAGTTCGCTTAAAAGGAAGTTTTAGACTAATATAAGTTGGGGAAACTTTTTTTTAATTTTATTTAAAAGGAAAAAGAGAAAAACACAAAACAAAACAAAGCGGTGTAAGGGTACAATTTTGATAACTATATCCTTAATAACTATTTTACAGATGACAGTGTACAATATATTAACCATTTTATTTTCCTATTTTAATGAAATTTTGTTTTACTCTTCTATAAAGTAAAAAAAATTACAAATAAGTAATATTAGATTATGAGAGATTTCATCATGTGGATAGCACTACATAGATGAGCAAAATGAATTTTAAGAGACAGACCTCTGAGTAGATCCATCTCTGCCTTCCAGGTGCTGCCATCAGAAGGCTCTATTGTGTGGACACACAGAGTGAGCATATAAAGCCAGAAGACCCACTTCTAACTGCCAGACACTGTCATCAGAAACCCTTTCCTATGGTTGCACAGCATGGGCAGAGAGAGCAAGACAGATCCACCTCAGGCTAATGGGCACCACCACCAGAATTCCTTTTCTTCTGGGTATAGAGCACAGACTAAGATCCAGATCCTTCTGGGTACCACCACCAGAAGGGCCTTTCTTATGGTTGCACAGCACAGTCAGATAGAGCCAGCAGCTCTGCCTCTGCCTGACAGGTGCCACCTAAGAAGGCCCTTTCCAATGGGCCCACAACACTAGCAGAGGGAACCAGACAGATCTCCCTCTGCTTGCTGTGGACATACTGCTACCAGAATGTCCTTTCCTGTGGTGGCCAGCACAGTGAGAGAGAGACAGTAGACTTGCCTCTTCCTGCAGGGAGCTACCATCAGAAGTCTCCTTCCTGCAGGTGGTCAGGAGGAACAGGAACGCTTTAGCCAAGTAAGACTTGTGCATGTGTAGGCCACCATTGGACGCCCTTGGTTCCTTCAGGTAGCCATCACCATATAGCAGAATCAGACAAATAAACTGACTGTGTGTCTGCCAGTATCACAAGAGGACCAGGGTAGCCACACTGGCTGAGATAAAGAGCCCCGCCTCCATGGACGCTGATCATCAAGGATGTCCCAGTGTAGGTTCACAGGTCTGAAGAAGCCTATTTATGCCTTGCTACCTCCCTGTAAATCTGTGATTAGATAAAGCCAAGTATTGTTCCATCCCCTTTCACCATGGAGGAGCACCCAATATGGGAAAGTGCCTGGGGCCCCACATAAACTTGTTTGGAAGAACCTAAGAAAATTACAAGATAAAGCATCAAAAGACAATCTCAGATCTTTAGCACAAACAGAACAAGTCTGGGAGATATAGTCATGGAAGAAAAATGGAAGTCACATACCTAAAATGTCCAATAAAGTCAAGAAACAGCCTCATGACATTGTAAATGTAGTGAAGTGAAAAATAATTTGTCACATAAAAGAAGAAATTAAAAACATACTGAAAGAATTGTTCAGCAGGTCCAAAAAAGACATAGACAAAAAAGGAGCATAGGAAATTAATGGAAATCTAGAATGAATATAAAAAGAAATTACAATTCAGGAAACAGATTCAAAGACAGATCCAGGAAATTTTTAAAAATCAATCAAAGTCTGGCAAATGTGCTTGAAAAAGACTGAAGATAGGCTTTGACACCTTGAAGGTAGGATTGCAACTAATGATCATGAAAGGAAAGGTCTCTTAAAAACAACATGGAATCAGAAAATAACCCAATGGCTACAAGCTGACACAAAAAGGCATAAATTTAAAGTGACAAGTATTGGTGAAGAAGTAGAGGTCAACACATATGAAATTAAAAGTTTACAGAAATAATAGTAGAAAACTTTCCAAACATGGAAAATGGATCTGGCATGCAGATTAATGAGGCATATAGGACTCCAACTATCCATAACCAAAGTAAAATTACACTCAGACATATAATAATCAGGATTCCAGAAATTCAGCAAAAGAAGGGAATATTAAAGGTTGTTAAAGAAAAGAAACATCATCTTTAAAGGAAAACCATTCAGACTCATAGCTGACTTATCAATGCAAACCGCAAACTCAAGAAGAGTATAGAGTGAAGTGTTTCAAATTCTAAAAAAAAAAACAATTTCCAATCCAGATTCATCTACCCTACAAAACTATTTAAAAATTCATATAAAAATGATACTTCCATGATAAAGTTAAAGGATATTCTAGAGACAAATAAAGATGGTTCCCAAAAGAGCAGCATAGGAAGATTTCCAAAAAAGACAGGCAATTGAATTAAGGGAAAAGCGGAAGGCTAACGACAGGAGGATAGCATGGCAGAGACAAACCAGTATATGCTGATTGTAACCATTAATGTAGATGGCTTCATGTCAGCAATAAAAAGAAACACAGGGATAATTGATCAAGAAACAAGACCCATCAATGTACTGTATATAAAAAAAAAACACATTTAACTAGACAGGAAAATCATAGACTGAAAATCAAAGAGAGAAAACAATTATGCCAAATGATAGGAGAGCAGAAAAAAAGCAAGAACAATTTTCCTATCAACCACAGAATGGATAAGAAAGATATAGTATTTTGATGCAGTGGGAAGGTACCTAGCTATAAAGCAGAATATTCTCAAGGCTTCCATATGTAAATGGACCAACTGGAAATCATGTTTAAAGGTGAAACTATTCAAAGTCATTTGCATGAACTGTAGGATAAGGAACAGAAGGAGATAATGGGATCCAAAAGCAAAAAAGTTATTGTACGTGTCATAGGGGAGGAAACATCTGGGAGGGAAAGGTATTAGTTATTGTTAATTTGCTAATGTCCTGATTTTAATTCTCGTATTGTTTTCACAGTTTTGTTAGGTTTGATTTGTTCTGTCTTGTTTTGTCAGGTTTTACTGTATGATGATAGGGGAAGTTATTTTGAATGTAATGGGATATATTATGATAATCTGGTCTTCCTATTCTATTCCTTTAAAATCTTGTTTTTATTCTGTTTGTTTGATTTTATTATATGTAAGGGTATGAACAGCTATTCTGAAGAAAGTATGACATTGTAGTAGCTACTGCTGACTTCCTATCAGCTTTGAAGTCTTTTCATGCTTCCATTCTGTTTTGATTGGTTCTATCTTGTGTTTGATTTTATTATGTGTGATGGTATAGACAAATATTTCGAGGAAAATGAGATATTACAGTAACCATTGTTCATTTCCTGTTACCTGTTTTTGAATTCCTTTCATTCTTTTGAATAGTTTCACACTATTTTCTTATGTTTGCTGTTATTGTGTGTGAAAGGATACTCACTTATTTTGAAGAAAACAAGAGACATTATGGTAGCTACAGTTGATGTACTTTGTCTTGTTGTGAAGTGCTATGCTGCTTGCATTGTTTTGTTCTCATTTCACTTGTTCTGTTCTTTTCTGTTTTGTTTTATTCTCTTTAAAATAAAAATTTAAACTTAAAAATAATGAGGCAGACTTGGATTTAGTTCAGTGTCACAAGCACCTGCCTGGCAAAAACAAAGTCATGAGTTTGAACTCTGGTACAGAAAATAAAGTAAAACAATATAATTGAAATAACGAGGACTCAGGAAATAACAAATCGATGGTTGCAAGATGACTTGAAAAATAATTTAAGAGTGATAGATGTCATTGAAGGAACAGGAGTCAACACAAATTACATAAACTATTTAAAGAAATAATAGCATATAATTTTCCAAGCATGCAAAAGATGTGACATAAAATGAATGAAGTATATAGAATTCCAGCTAGATATATCAAAGTAAATCTATACTCAGACATACAATAAATAAGATCCAAGAAATTGAACACAAGAACAGCACATACATATTGTGAAAGAGAAGAAACAGATCACATATAAAGGAAAACCAATCAGAATCATGGCAGAGTTCTTGGTGCAAATCATCAAATAAAGAATTGGTTTGAGTTAAATATTCCAAATCACAATCATGGGTGAAATAGTTAAGACTCATATGGGTAAATATTGTGTTGTCTCCTACTGTGAAAACTTGATTTGGTGGGATGCAAAATGCACAACAGATATTATGAAATTGATAGGGGAAGAAACATTTAAAAGAAGGAAGGTGTTAACCATTGTTAATTTCTTGTTTTGAATTTCTATGTTGTTTTTAATAGTTTTGTTAGGGTCGGCATTATTTTGTCTTCTGCATTTGATTTTCTTGTGTCTGATGATATGGTGAGCTATTTTGAAGGTAAAGGATTGCATAATGGTAGCCTTTGTTGATTTCCTATTATCTTGATTTGAAGTCCTGTAATGTTTTCGTTATTTTGTCTTGATTGGTTTTGTTCTGTTTTGTTTCAATTTTATTATGTTTGATGCTATGGATAGCTAATTTCAAGGAAAATAGAGTTCATTTCCTCTTTTGTTTCAAAGTCCTGTATCACATTAATTTTTCTATACTGATTAGCTTCAATCTGTTTTGTTTGATTTGAATTTATTCCCTAAAATAAAATGAAATAAATAAAATGAAATGAAATAAAATGAAATGAAATAAAAAATAAAAAGATACAAGCAACCTTGCACTGTAAGAAATGAAGCAAAAATTCTAAGACAGAAGCCTTGCTAATCTTGATGGGTTTATATCCTGACAATTTATCAGAAGTTGAAAATGTCATAGTTTGAAAATACACTTAAAACACTTATTCTACAGAGCACCATAGTTTAACAACAATCTCACCCACAAAGTGCAATGTAGAGAGAATATAGGTGCATAGATATTTTCTTCAAGGCTGTTGGATCTACACCCAACTGACATGATTCAATATCTCATGAAATTCTAAAATTTTATCTCACTCTAGTGATCAACACCCAAAATGTATAGTTCCTACTAAATCCATGTTATTTTTATCCTACTTTACTATCAATTAACTAAAAGAAGTGTAAAATTACATGAAAGACATACCATGAGTCAAAGAGTATCTGATGATTTCAACTCAGCATATTTCCATCATAATTTAGGGTAAAATTTATGAGCTAGGAGATTATTTTACTATTGTACTGATTAGAAAATTGAGATTATTCCCCAAGAAATGGATAAATACTAATTTGGACCTACATGAGAGGAACTGAATAAAACAGAAAATGGTAGACTTCTAGACAAAATTCTAGAAAATTTTGTTATCTGGTGCTTGAGATACACTTTCCTATGAGATAAGGAAATATAAGAGATATGGAACAACAACCAATCTAATTTCTACAAGGAAATGCATTTTCTTTGTTCAGCAAAAGCTAACCATAAATAATGTCATGCATTTCATCAGTCTCTAATGATATCTTAATCTTGATATGATATACTCATACTTACACAAAATTGGCACATCTAGCGGAGGTAAGGATCCAGTGTTCATTCAGAATAGAGCCAGCACAGAAATGGGAGAAAGACAATTGTATTGAAACCATCCAGGGAAATTCACCCACTTCTGCCTTCCAGCAGTTGGGACAGCGAGGAACAAAGCCTGGGCGTAATCCACACTCTGAAAAAGGAACCAAAAGGCAGGATAATGTTTCTGCTACCACCCTAACTTTTCTACTTTGACCTTCACATTTTAGGAAAATATCTAAAAATCTAGCACCTTGAAATTTAGCAGTATGCTTGGAAATGTGCAACTAACTTCTCACAACCTTAGGTAGAGAAACGAATTCTCTACATACTTTCCCTGACTGATAACATGAAGCCTTTTTATTTCCTCAAGCTAAATAACAAGACACTTCTAAAGAAGTAAGTGTTGAATTCTGGATGGAATTACACTGAAAAAACTTAGTTCCTACATACACTCTGACTAAACAAAATCAGTTTTGTGTCTTTTCATCTCACAAGTACTATGCCATTAATTATAATCTATTCTTGTATAAAACTATGACCCAAGTTTTAGACTTACATTTCTGAAAACATGACATCTTCCTTATTCAGAAATTAAGATTTGCCTCCAAAAAGAACCTGTAATCCAGGGTAATCAGTTCAGACACATGAAAATAATAAACCTACCTGTGGCAGCATGAGTGATAACAGGTGTTTTGACAAGCCAGAGAGCCTGAAGATTCTCTTGCCACAGTAAACCTAGGTGACACTGAGCCAGAGAAATCTTGAGTTCTGAATGGTTGGGAGTCTGTTGTCCAGGCTGATACTGAGATTCGGGTTCAAACTGAGATCCAGTCATGGGTCCTTTTAATGTTACTGTGGCTGGAGAGCCTTGCAGTACTAAAATGTTGGAAGAGAGAATGGGCTCTTCAGTAAATTTGAAGGAAGGTACTTCCTGCAGCAGACTTATCAGAATTTGAATGCTCAAGAAGTGGAGAAGGGGTCATGGGTTTGGGAGAGGTTCCAATGTAGCACAAGAAAGGAAAATCTATAATGAAAAGTGTGTACAAGAAAGGAAGGGCACCTAGGAATAGGATGATATGTATGGAGATGGGAGAGAACAGGAAATAAGAAAGGACAGCAAGAAAGTGTACTTAGTGAAGCAGATAAGCCATCAAGGCCTCATTTGTCTTGGTAAATTTCAATTTTTCCCCAAGATCTGGTGATCAACTTCTACATCTAGACATTCAAAGGGGTAAGAAATGGAATGTTTAAGAGCTCGCTGGGCTAGAGACAATTTTTTTAAATCTACATCGTCTATCTCATGTCATGGTAAGTAGAGTTAGCAAAGCTATAGAATAACAATTCAGAGAGAAAGTGGCTCTACTTGTGTAAAGCATACAAATTAGCACTGGCAAGATGCCAAAATTGCTCATTAGTAGGGTTTCTCCATTTGCTTCTAATTTAGGAGAAGTAACTGAAGCTATTGTACCAGTTTTTGTAGGGGCCAGGTATTACTATTTCAGACTGAATGCAAATTCTAACAGTTTTAGGTTTATGGATAGCACTTCATGCTAATATGCCACCTTCACATTGGGTTCAGGATCTCTCTAGTTGGTTTTCAGACTGAATACCTTCCATGGGTGTTCTTTTGATTAGTGAATTCTGTGGTATGGCTACTTGAACTATAACATCAGACCAAGATCTGACTGTGAAAGTTCGAGGCCATATTAGTTTTAGGCTTGGTCTGATTGCTTGGGAGTTAGGCTGAATCTAGGCATGGATTTGGCCAACTTCAGGGTAATTGAAGGAATTCCAAAGTTGAGAATCTGAATAAAACTGGCTTACCTGTACTCATTTGAATGTGGAACCAAGGGCTGGCCTTACTAAATTCATGTTTCTGCCAGGGTTTGATTGCTTGAGTATCAGGATGATTTGCAGCATCACTTTCCTGTGTCTGGGTTACACCAAGTTTACTCTGCATTTCAGGACTCACTGTTTTGGAGTCAGGCTGAATCCGAACTGTAGAACTGTCTTGAGTCTGAAGCCAAGGTGTCACTCCCTCAACCTCAACCTCCTCCCAGTTCGACCCTTTTATTATTTCTTTTCCAGTTGGGGTCCAGCTTAGAATTGGTTTACTTTCAGGCTGGTTCCAGGATCCGACTGAATCTATTTGAGACTGGAGCCAGTATTCTCTTTCGGCTCCAGGCTGGGTCAAGTGAATACTTTCTGATGCTTCAGACTGGGCCAAATGGCTGATCATCCCAGCTTTGTACTGAAGCCAAGGATCGGTTAGAACAACTTTAGTCCCGGCCAACGAATGTGTCACTTGAGATTCAGTGAGGGACCAATGACTATTTGTCGTATGTTCAGTGAAGGCTAAATTTCTGACCAAATCATCCTCTGCCCAGGTTTTCATCACTTGGCCTTCTGTCTGGGTCAAAAGTAGTATTTCATCACTTTCAGAAGAGGTCAAACCTTTGATTGAATTTGTTCCAGAGTAGTCCTCAACTTGGGTTATATCACACTTATCTTGGGAAGGAGTTTCAATCATATTACTTTCAAGAGATTGCCCTTCTGCCTCCATGAAGAGAGTAACCATTTGTTCTTCAAGTTGGCCTTCTTGTATTGTATTCTTTTGAGTCTGAAACAAAACTCTGACATTATAACTGTCAGGTAGGATCAAGCGCTTTGGTTCCTGAATTTCAACCTGGGATGACATTGTGACTTTATCAGATGTGTCCTGAGTACAGAGCCTGGTTGCTTCATAATCAGTTTGGGTATGTGGTCGGATTATATTATCCGTTGGCTGGATCCAGGCATTGATTGACTCAGATTCAGTTTGGATCAGTGGTCTCAGTAAATTCTCAATCCCTGCAGTGGTCTGGGACCTTGTTATGTCTACTTTAGATGTCCACAGATCAAACATACCAACTTCTGATTGGGTCAATGAGGTGAATGAAGCAAGCGTATGTTGGACCCCTAGTTCTATTTGTCTGGTCCTAAATGAGATATAGTTTTGAAAATCTGTTTGAGCCCATGGTTGGATATTTTCTGTTTCAATTTCAAACCAACCTCTGCTATTATGAGGGTCAATTTCAGGCCAGACTCTAGCTGATTGACTTGCAGGCAAAGCCTCAGATACAAGTGCTCCAACTTTAGACAAAGTCCCTGCATTAGCATCTTCAAATTTATGTGCCCTCAGAATATAATCTTGATTTTCCATCTCATTCAAGCCTTGGGTTGTGTAAGTTTGAGTTTGTTCAGACAGAATGAATACATTAACTTTAGAACCAAGTGGAATCAAAGGTTTTACAGACATTTCAGAAAATATGGCTACATCAGTTTCAGTTTGTGTGTAAACATTCATACGCAAAAAGTCAGTCTGTTTCCAGTTCCTAGGAGTGGAAGCTAAATGTCCTGACAAAGGCTGGATTTCTGGAGACGCATAGTGTGTCAAAGGGGAGACTGTGGCAGCTGAAGCCCTTGAACCAAAGTTAATGGCTGGAGATGCACTTGGTTTCCACATGGTGGTTGTAGGAGTAACAGTTGGTTCCCAAAACCTGAAAATAGGAAATTTAGCTTGTCTCCACTGTGTAACTGTGGAAGCTGTAATTTCAGTCCAAATCTTGCTTCCTGGAGATCCAAAATGCATCCATTGTATCAAGGTATCAGATATAGAGTGTATCCTCCCAACTTTGGCCAGAAACTCAGTTGGGCTCTGTGGTATGTCTGCATCAGACACAGGTTGCATAGAGGAAACTTTAGATATAGATGCAGCCTGAGTCACAGGCATTCCTATGCCATATTGGGCTTTCTTCCAAGGCTTGTCTGAAGCAAACATGGCTTGGGCCCACAGTGTGATTTCATCAGATAAAATTGTCAATTCATTTTTAGTAAATGCTGTAAAAGTGTCAGACACAGTGTACATCCGGGAAATGATTGCTGAAGATTCAGAACAATTCTGTAATATAGTAGGGTTAGATGAAGACTTTGTCCAGGTGTTTCCTGTGTGATATATAAGCTGTGTTATAGGATCTATCCAGTTGACTGCTGGCAATTCAATGGGGTTCCACAGCTTTACTTCTGAAGCTAAAGCTTCTTTCCCAAGACCCTCTATTGGAGATTCAGCCTTGGGCCAGGATATCACTGTTGAACCTTGTGATTCTTTCCAGGGATATTCCTCTGGGCATTCAACCTGTTTTCTGACTATGGATGTTTTAGTCTCTGCCCAAGAACTTGCTGGAAAAGATTCAGCCTGTGTCATGGGTATGAGTTGTGATGCTTTAGCTGTCTTCCAGCGACACATCTGTGTAACTTGAGGTTTATACCCTGATGTTGCTAGATTTTCCTTTTGTGAGAAAGAATCCAGGGTTGTAGGTATGTACCTTGGATACAATGTGTGGATTACAGTTACAGAATCTCTCCATGGATCTTCCTCCAGGGTTCTTAGTATGACACTGTCAGACTTAGCCTGTGTCCAAGGAGTTAAGGGTAGAGTTTCAGGCTGTCCCTGGAGACTTGTTGGGCATTCAGGAAATACCCTGAGGTTTCCAGCTACTTTTTGACCTTGTCTACATGTACTGATGAATGTAGTTTTGGGTTTTGTCCTTGATGTGATTTTATCAAATAGAAATGCTTTCCAGGGATTTCTTGGATATATTACTGGAGGCATTGTCTGTACTATTCCTCTCACCACATCAGTTACTGGTTTTATCAAATTATTGATAGTTGGGTATTCATACTGTGTCCAACATTTGACCGATTTAGATATACCCTGTATCTCAGGAATTACTGCTTTCTGTATAACTTTATCAGCCTCTGGCTGTGACTCCAACTTTACTTCTAAAGCATCACCCCGGTTCCATGGTACCACAGATTCAGAATTAACCTCTAGCCAGACATTCTCTTTTGGAGGTTTATCTTGGATTTGAGTTATCATATCAGCTTCAGATGTTGCCCATGTGTTTACTGCTTTATTTTTTGTTGGGTATCTTCCTTGTGGGAATAGAGTAGTGGTGCAATCTGTATAGATGTCACTTTCATACGTTGTCCACAGATACACAGCAGGTAAACTGGCTTGCCTCTGCAATGTGGCTGCACCAAATAGTACCTGTGTCCAAGGACTCACTGATTGAAACTGGTCCCCAGGTATGAGCAAACCAGAATCAGCCTGGATCCCGGATTTTTCCCTTAGAAACTCAGTCAGTTTCCTTAATGGTGAGAGTTTACTAGCCATAGGCTCTGCTCTGGGGATTAAAGCTGGGTGATTAAATTTGGCCCACAGTGGCATAATCAGATCAGATATGATCAGTGTTCTTGGGATAACCGCTAAAGATTCAGAGGGGGCCCATGGTGTTGCTGTAATATGATGATGTAATGGGATAACTGCTAAAGATTCAGAGGGGGCCCATGGTGTTGCTGGCTGACATTTTGTGTGTATCCATGGTGAAGTCATGTGATCAAATATGGTGAGGGGCCATGAAATTAACGGTAAAACATCAGCCTTGTACCAACGTGATACTATTGATTGGGATATGGGAGGAGTCCGTATGTTTGTTGGTGAACTTGTAGTCTGGGCCCACATTGGTATGACTGTATCAGAGACAGACTGGGGCCACAGATGTCCTTCTTTATACTTTTTCTGGTCCCATTTTGGGGACACTGTTTTGGAGTGTTTCAGTTCCCATCCTCTAACTGGTAGAGACTGACTCAGTGATCGTAATAGTGTGACTGTGTCAGAATGCACCTGTGAATGCACTGCTTGAACTTCAGATTCAGTAATTTCAGTAGGTAGAGTCTGTGCCCATCGATTCTTAGCTGGAGATGCTGTCAGGGGCCAGAAGCTTATCACTGGACCAAACACATGTTCTGGCCAAAATTTTGTCAGAAATCCTGATGGAGACCCTGGTGATATTTTTGAATCACAAACTAGTGATGTACACAGATTTCCTACCAGCAGTTCAGAGTGGGACCATGAAAGTTTGCTTGGCTCTAACAGAGGAATTGGCCCTAAATTTTCTGTGGCAGATTTAATCTGGAGCCATGGTGACAAAAACATTTTAGATGCATGCAGTAGCCTCACACTAGTGACAGAGGAATCAACTTGGGGCCACACTGATGTAATTATATTAGACGTAGAGGTGACCCACAGATTTTCTTCTGTAGATTCTGCTAGGAACCAATGTGGTATGCTAGTATCAGGCAAAAGCTGTGCCAAAACATTGTTAGAGGAAGGCCTTAGTGATGTCATCTTATCAGATACCTCCAGTGACCACATAGGAAGGAGATTAATAGTAGCCACTGACCACAGAGGTACAACTTCACTGGAGATGGAATTTGGCCAAAGACCTCCTCCTGGAGATTCAGCCTGAGGCCAAAGTGGTACAACTGTATGAGATACAAGGCCTGGCCTTTCATATGCTGCTGGGGATCCCAACAGAGAATGCAATGATATGATCCTGTGTGAAGTTTTTGTCCATAGAATTCCTGCTGACTGGGGCCACAGTGCTGTGTTTGTACCAAAAAGAGGCTCTGGCCATTTATGTCCTGATGGAAATGCAGAAGGAAGCCATCGTGATATAATCAGGTCAGGTAACTGAAGTGCCCTTATGCTTTCTGCTGGAGGTTCAGTCTGGATCTGAGGTAGTTTGCTTATAGTAGATAAAGTCATTGTTGAAAGGTTTACTGGTGGAGGTTCAGCCTGGGGCCATGGAGTTGTTATAGAATAAGAATCAGCTAAAAACTGCATATTTACTGGTGGAAATTTAACCTTTGTCTGTGTCACTGTAACTGAATCAGATGACAGCAGTGTCCATAGATTTCTTGCTGAAGATTCAACCTTGGGACTAGATTCTGTGACTGTATCAATTAACGGTGGTGTCCATACAGTGTCTGCATGAGATTCAGCATGGTACAAAGGGTTTGTGATTGTACCAGATGCCTCCAGTATCCATGGATAAAAAATTGGGTATTTATCATGCATCCATGGTGTGACAATTGTTTCAGACACAGGCTGTGGTAGGAGATGGACATCTGGAGATTTGTCCATGGACCATGGTGGTATAATTGTATCAGACAAAAAAATGGGCCATTGATTTCTTGGTGAAGTTTTATCTGGTGACCATGATGTTACCTCTGTACAAGTTCCAAGTAAGTACAATTGATTCACTGTTGGAGATGTAACTCTTATATTATCATATGCCTGTAATTTCCAAAGGTTTACTATTGGATATTCACTCTGGTGTCTCCATGGCACTACTGTTTGAGAACAAGATTGTGCCCATAAACTTCCTGCTCGTGATTTATCCTGGAGCCAAGGAAGTATGGACATATCAGAGATAGGTGATTTCCAGATATTGACTGGAGATGATTCCATCTTTGGCCAGTGTGGTGAGGTTTCATCAGAAACAGGCAATGTCCCCATATTTACTGATGGATACGCAGCTAGAGGCCATCGAGGAAGAGCTGTACTAGAAGTTAACATTGTTGACAGATCCATCAATGAAGCTTCTAAATCTGCCCAAGGTTGTGTGATTTTATTTGATGTTGACAATGTCCACATATGAGCAGGTGGAAGAATACCCGCCTGAGACCAATGTGGTGTGATTTTATGAGCCAGTTTTACTGCCCAATTGTTTCCTGCCTCAGGCAAGTGTTCTGTGATTGTATCAGTCACCTCTCGAACCCAGCGTTCGACTGTAGAGTATTCTTCCTGGAGCCAAGGTATGGATATACCATACCAATCCTGCATCTCTTGATTTACTGGCAGATACAGAGTCTGAGGCCATAACCATGTCATCATAGCAAATATAGGGTCTGGCTGTTGACTTAATAGTGGAGAATCATCCTGCAGGCCTGGTGTTGCAGTAGGAGCTACATCCTCTCTCCGTGGTTTTTCTATTGTAAGGACAGGCTGAGTATCTGATATGATTTCACCAGAGATGGTCTGGGACCTCAGGCTTATTGCTGTTGACTCAACAGAAATCATTGATGGATATTCATTCTGGCATCTCTGTGGTTCTACTGTATCAGAACAAGACCTTGACCATAAATCTCCTGCTGTTGATTTAGCCTGGAGCCAAGAAGTTAGGAAGATATCAGAGATAGTCTGTATCTGGATATTGACTGGAGATGATTCAATCTGTGGCCAGTATGTTGATAGGATATCATTAAGAAAAGGCAAGGTCCACAGGCTTCTTGGTGGATATTCAGCTAGGTTCCATGGTGGAAGAACTATGTCAGAAGGTAGTAATGTTGACAGATTCATTGCTGAAGCTTCTAAATCTTTCAATGATTGTGTGATTTTATTTGATGCTGACAATGTCTGCGTATGTACAGGTAGAAGAGAACCAGCCAGAAACAAAGGTAGGGTTGTATCAGCCAATGTTACTGGCTGAATGCTTTTGGCCTCAGGCAAGGGTTCTGTGATTGTATCAGGCATCTTCAGGAGCCAGAGGCCAACTGTAGGAGATTCTCCTTGTTGCCATGACAGAGCTATATCATATCCAGCCTGCACCTCTTGATTTACTGACAAATATGGAGCCTGAAGCTGTGGCCATGTCATCATAGCAAATGTAGGGTCTGGCCATAGATTTAATAATGGAGAATCATCCTGCAGTGATGTTGTTGCAGTAGAAGCCAAATCATTTATCCATGGTTTTCCTGTTGTAAAAACAGCCTGAGTACCTGTTTTGATTGTATCAGATATAAGCTGGGTCTGCAGGTTTATGGCTGGTGATTCAATAGGAATCATTGGTATAACACTATCAGCTATAAGTTCTGTAAATGAGCTTAATCCTGGAAGTCCATCTATGAACCATAGTTGTTTTTCACTATCTATTGTCTCTGACCCTGTGGTTACTGATGAAGGTTCACCTGGTACCCATTCTGTTGCAGATTCAGACATCACCCATGCATAAGCAGATAAAAATTGAGCCTCAGACCACAGGGAATCTGTATCAAACAATGTATCTGACCGTGTATATATTTGAGAATCTCCATATTGAATCCATGTTGGAACTACCCCAGACACACTGGGTTGAGACACAAGATTCACTGCCTGAATTTCAGGACTTGCCAATGTTGTGACAGTGTCAGATTTAGACTGTGTCCAGTGATCTAATGATGGAGATTCAGTTTGGATACAAATCATTACTGACTGGGTTATATGATGTGCCCAGGAACACACTTGTGATGATTGCATGTGGGCCCATTCTTTGGTTACAACCCTTCCAAACTGATTCCAAAGAGTTGCACCTGGAGAATCTTTTTCCACCTGTGGCATGAATGTATCAGTTGCAAAACTGAAGATTGTGTTGAGTGATGTAATTTCAGAATGTGCCCACTGTGAAGCCAGATCAAATTCAGACAAGATGGAGAAATTTACTCCTGAAGATCCAACCAGCAACTGTGAATTGACTGTATTACCAGTACTTTTAATCTGAGGACTTCCTGATGACAGTTTCATTTGGGCCCACAGTATGACTGTTTCCACTGGACCCTTGGTCTGAGCACTTATTGCTGGCAGATCATTATGAGTTTTTGTGAGGAATGCACTAGCTACAGGGTTTTTCAAGTGTGTGAGTGCTGGGAATTCTGATTGAGTCCATAGCATAAGTAAATCATTTTGAGACAATGCCCGGCGATTCAGTATTCGAGGTTCATCCTGGGTCAGCATTGCAACAGTATCAGTTTTAGATGGCGTTGGGGGCTCTAGTATTAGAAATTCAGGCCTCAGCCATGCTGTGTCTGTGTCAACTAACAAAGCTGTGGGGTGACTTGTTGCTGGAATTGCCTGTTGAATCCATAGTTTAACTGTGCCAGCTGCAGATGGTGTCTCTAACTTTACTGCTGAAGACTTGTGCTGGGGCTGCTGGTTAAAAGCAGGGGACATATTTTGTGCCCGTTGGTTGATTTTACTAATGTCTGCCTGAAACCAGGTGTCAATTTCAGGATGGGCCCAAAATCTATTTTTATGTCCTGCAGTTTTAAATTTCATTTGTGTCCAAGTTCTAATTGTTCTTCTTTTATCCATCCAGTATTTGTTTTTATTTTCTTCTTCCTGTGTTCTGTGCCTATCTTTTGGAAATGTGGACTCAAAGAAGCTTCTTTTTTCAGTTTTAGTTTGTAACAAAGTTTGATTGGTATCGGCTTTCTTCTGAATCAATGTTTTTCCAAAATGGATTTTTGATTGGGCCCAGCTGTCAACAATGTCAGATTTACTACTAGTAGTTCTATCCTGGTATTTCATCACATGTACATAAGGAATTTCCCGCAGCGTATACATTCTGGAGATCTTGGTTCCAGAATGAATCAAATATTTAGAGGTATCTGCTGTGTAGGTCTTCCCAGAATCTGCTATATCAGAAGGCTTCCATGTTTTGGCAATAGGAAAGTGTGATGATTGTGCCACTGAAAATTTGTTAGCTGAAGATGGTTGATAAATTTGAAAGTGTAACTGTTTACTTCCAGGAATTAAGGTTTTAAGGTTTGAAACATAAAGCACTGGAGAAAGATTTCTTCGCTGTCTCCTGGCTGGAGGTGTGGCTAAAATACTCCACATTGGTAGAGAGTATCTCTGGTATAGTGCAGTAGAAGAGCTTGTGCTAGGGTTAAACATATCTTGTGGATTACTATCTTTTCCAGAGAAAGAACTGCAGAGTTTGAAAATCCTAATATCCAATGGCTTCTGTGATGTCTTAATGAACCATCTCATCCAAGGTAAACATGGGCCTGCCAGTTTGATGTGAAACAGGTTGGAACACACTACTGGGGATTCACTGACTCGTCTTTCTAGTTGTCTGCCAAAGAGACAAACAAGACTGCCTGGCTGAACCTGAATAAGAAAACAAAATATTTTACATTTATGAGTTATATCCATATATGCATATGCACATACAGAAATAGAGTACATATGTAAAATCAGTGGAAATGTGGCATAAAGTGTGCGTGTATCTTACGAATTAAATAGATTTCTATATTTTGTAAGGTTACATATAGAACATTCAATTTACAAGTTTTAGTATATGTACCTTTTATATATAAAAATATAAGGTTTATATGTTTTTGAGCCACATAAAAATTCAATGTCACATGAAGGATGGAAATATTGGAAGGGTCAATGTCAGATGTGACTGGAGAAGTACATTCCCATAAAAAAAAAAAAAAAAAAAAGCAACTCACTGAAAGAATCATGCTCCACTCAACAAATAGTGTGTCTGGCCACAAAGCAATTCTGGATACACAATCTTTCAGGTGTCAGAATGTCCAGCAGTGTCCTCACATACCAACTTACCATCTCTGCAACTCTCTTCCAACGTATTCCAACCAGATTCTTTGACACTGGAAACCCTTGTCCCATACTGTGTGTTTTGTCAAATCTAATCTAGACCATCTGCTAGACCATTATATCCTTGAGTCCCAGCTGCAGAATTCCACTTGGGGACCTCTTTTTGCCATGCCGGGGTGACAGGTACCTCTCTGTGCTTATTGTCTATTTCTTCTCCTCACCCTATCTCTTAAAGTTTGAAACCTTTTATCTCCCTCTGGAGCCATTGATCAAACATCTAATATTCTTCTGTCACACTATATGTCCACAATGAAAACTGGTCATCTTGGGCAAAAAATGACTTCTGATTTCTCTATTCGAATTATGAGAGTAGGAAAATTACCACCAGAGGGCACAATATCCCATTCTTGACCTAGCTTTATGGACAACAAAACTTATTGTTTCTCATCTGCTATGACACCATCTTTTAATTTCTGACAAAGCCCCTAACAAAAGCACCTATGATAACCACATGCTGTTACAAGTCAGATGACTCTTGTAGGATGAGTCAAGATCTCCACATTATCCATCATGTCATCCTTCCCATGCAGCCCATGGTAGCTAATCCCTATACTCTTGTTCTTCATCCCTCCCTGAACCACTCACTACTCTTCCTAGGTCTTTTCACTATCCCTGCACCCCTTCCCACACACTTTCTTCATTCTCAACTAAACATACACTCACAACTGTCAGCATTAATCTGAACTCTCTTCCATGAATGTTTCCAGAAAAATCTCCACTAACTTGCTTGGGTCCTTGTGCATGATGAACTTTCCGAAAATCCCACTTTTCTCACATTATACAATATACAGATGATCTCTTCTTCTGTGACTACTCCTGTGAGTTATCTTGCAAGGACATTCAGTAGTGTAGCACCTAAATTCCAAGGTATAGCAGCATGTATCTCACTCTCAGGATGAGATATTCTCCTAGTCTGTCACTACCATTGCATAATTCTATGTAAACACACCAAGCAATCCCTTCAGACAAGGTGCACTCATTTCCCAGATCCCAATTCCTACTAACAAACAATTGCACCTCTCTTTCCCCAGTGTAATAGGACACTTTCTCCTCTGGCTTGCCAGCATTGCACTCCTTACTAAACCCCTTAAAAGTCCATAAGGGAACACCGTGCTGAGCCTTGGATCACAAGGCCTTTCCTTACCTGTGCTTTCAGACTTCAAGAGAAACCCAAAACTAGCCCCATTTTTAATCCTTTTGGACTCCATCCAACCTTCATACAACTGAACACAGGTGTGGGTGTTAAGCAGGAGTTCCATCACTATATCTAAATTCATACTTCTCACTTAAGCTGTTACAGAATCTCCTGGGAACAATGCTCTTAGTGTAACTTAAACTCACTAGACTTGCTCCCATCCACTTTACTCCTCCCATAATCATCAAAGACTCTTGTCTACATCCATGTCTACCACCTTCTTACTATGTCTCACCTTCAGCTCTATGCACATTTCATAGCCACTCCCATGATTACTGTCCTTTCAGTCCCTGACATTAACTAGGTCTGTCCTCACAGGGCCGGAGCCATGTGACCAAGGTCTCTAATTCATCTAGCAACCTCCCATTTCCCCATACATTTGCATCCTCCTTCTTCTCAACCCTGACCTCACCTGCTCCAATGGTAAAAAGTTCTTATAAACCCATCCCCAACACCTTTGTCAGGTCAGGATATATTCTAACATTTTCCAGGATTCTACAATGGAAATGGCATCCTTCCCTTCCTCCCTCCATCATTTCTCAAAAGACTGAACTAAGAGTGGTGTCCAGTGCCTTCACACTATCTAAAGGCTTTCAAGTTAATATGTATATACATTCAAATAACATGTTCCAAATATTGCATAGGCATGCTTCCTTCTCGCAGAACATGTATTTCTCATCTGCTGAAGTTGTTCAGTCATTAATATCTGCCTTATAAATGCCTTTTCAAGCTGTCCTATTGTAATTATGGGTGAGAGTCTTCCACCACATGGCACACCAGGGACTTTCACCTCCCAAAGTCACTGGAAAAACCTGTGGAAATAAAACTGCCTAAGTTCCAGCAGACCTCACCTACCGTACACTTAAGGGTCAATATTCCTCCTTTTACAGCATAAAACTAGCACCAAAAGTACCAAGACCTTCTCAAAAAGATGGATGGTTCCTAAGTCAGGCAACATTCCTCCTGTGTGCTTCCCAAGGACCATTTTATTCTCTGAACTTTTCATGGTACTTTCCATTTAGATTATAGGTCCCTAATCAGTTCTTTGGGCCTTTTACTTGCTTTCCTGCCTGAAAAACTCTTTCTTCAAGCTATCAATGCTCAGTGCTCTCTCTGCCACACAAGCAAGGTGTCAGGGTTTTCTGAGGCACACTCCCTTGCTACCCACAGAGCATGAGGTTTCTTTCCAACTCAGGACTCCTAGGTGAATTTCACCCACATTCCAAGAATGTGAAAGCTGAGACATTCTCCAGGAATGGGCAGACACCCATTTCTGGATGAGTAGAAGTTTTCCCCATGGAAGGCTTCAGATGTTACTCCTTTTCTTTTGGCTTATTTCATTTCAAGGTTTTTCTCCCCACTATTCCATTCAATCAAATAACAGCCCAACATCTATTACTCAAGAGGGTCTTGGGGTCCACTGAAATCTTCACACTCCTAACAGGCCTCAATCATTCAGTAAGGTAGAAAGAGCTAACAGCCTTCCTTAAGATCCATCCACTAAACAAACAATTAACCTTCACAAGTCCTGAGTTCCCCATCTCCTCATTGCCTCCCTTACGTCTGAGCTACCCTTAAGAGCCTATAAGATGCGGTCCTTTTGAACTTTCCTACAGCCACAATAATGGGCTCAGACCTTTCCACAATCTGGAGGCTGGCTCCTTTCATGGAGTGTGTCTCTCCATGCTTCACTGAGCCAAAAATGATACAAGACATTTACATAACCTTCTACCTTCTCCTAATACTCACCCTAATGAGGCTAAACTGTCCAACTAACTGGCCTTGAGCAGGAGTTAAAGACCCTGTTCACTACATTCCAAGTGGATAGGATCCTTCTCAGTCACTTGTAGCTTTCCAGTGGCCATTCATCTGTACAGTCCCTGTAATATACTTAGTACTCTAGAACAAAATTGTGACCTGATATCAGTTTGCCTGACCTCTCTTCATCGAAATCACAAGTAAATCCTGGATTCCTCTCAGGTTGACTATAATTCCAAAAGACACTTAAATGCCATTCTCTGTGGGCTTTAGTCTCATTCCTACTTGGTCTCCAACTCAATTGTCCTTCATCTCAGATATGGAAATATTTTCTTGGAAGCTTTCAACCTCACCCTATTTTGGTGTCGCCCATTCTCCACTAAGCTTTGGCTCAGTTAATTCTCTTCTTCTATTCACAGCATCCATGGTTGCATTCCCATAGCTTCCCCCAACCTTGCCTAATTAGCTTCACAAATCTGTGCAGTTTTTTCATTCTTTGCTAAACCATTCTACCCTACCTCACCCCAAAGGTTTCTGGGTCTGTAATTCTACACCTACAGCAATGGAATGGTTAATCCAGTACCTCTCCATGTCTGGGTTCTTAGCAACTTTCCATAGCACCCTCAGTATGAAAAGAAAGGCCCGCTGACACTCCTAAGTATAGTATACATAGCTATTTTATCACTGACAATACAAAGTCTTGCAGGGAGGATATTTGATTCAACTGCCCTGCACAATTTCACAAATGCTTCTGTCTCTGTACTCCAGTGTGTCACTAGATCCTCATTTCCCCCATCAGTGTAACTATGCTATTGTAACTGGCCTGGTACAATCATGCCACCCACCACAATTTCTTCAGTTTGTGTGCTTTTCTGGTCCTCCCAAAGTTGTGACTATAGCACTGCTCAATTAGACTGATTTGTGATACAAATGTCATTTCCCATGTGTTCCTTTCTCCCGTGTCTTGGCATCCATCTCCTCCTCACTTACACTGTCTGCTCTTTCCCATTTTTGAACCCTCCTCACAATATATCCTGAGAGACACCTAAAGTTTCTTCCTACAGTGGGGAAAACAGAATAGTTGGTGCCAGTCAGTTCCTATGTTTAAGACCTCTCCAGATTCTGACAGGCACTGCCTTAGTAGGCATTGTAAGCATCTGGGAAAGAGAAAATAAGAGTCATAAACCTCACTAACATTCTCAATCAAAACTGTACATGCAGTCAAGGGTCTCTCTGTGGTCCTCTTCCTACTTGTGTTTCCTCACAAATTGGTACTGCCTATTCACATTAAAACTTGTTGCCACTAGAAGATCCAGTGACATGGAGCCATAAATCTAATATACCTCATTATTGGCTTGGATATCACCTCTCCCACAGAGACAGGCATCACAGGTCTAACTACTTCATTGAGTATCATTCCGACTCTCAAAATTTTCTGCCAGGCTCAGACAAAACTGAGGCTCCATTCTCACCTTACACAACCAGGTGAGATGCCTTGTAGGAGTGACAGCACCAGTCTCACTCTTATACTAACTTGGGAAGTGCCTTATGGCTTCTTCCACTAGATGTACCTCTTGTTTGTATTCTCCTTCTCTTTCCTTTGGTCTGTACTTTGCAGACCTTTCTCACAGTTTTTACAGAATTTGCAAAAGCCATTACCAACTAGGCCACAGTGGTTTAGACCGGTGTTTGATATATGTTGGTTTCACAATATTTTCTCATGATTAGGCTGCATATAGCAAGCCATTTTGTCAGAATTCAAGGACATTGGAAAGTTCATTTACTTTCCTGTCCCTTCTCTGTACACAACAACAAATTGCTAGAAATGTCATCCCTGACCTGAGAAAGACCTTTGCCATAAAAACTGCTGCCCTCCATAAATGACAGAAATCTGCTAAAGAACTATGATTTCCTCAGCAAACATCATAGTTTGTGGCTGGCCAAAAAGAAATTGAGGACTAGATGTACAGTCTTCCATATGGGAGAACTTTCACCTCATAAATTCTATCCAGATTCCTTGAGATTAGAAACCTCTTCCTTTAGCCCTACATTATCTTAATTCCTCCTGCAGACCATCTGCTGATATATTCTTATTTCAGCCTGCCTGTGACTAGATAGAACTAAATCCAGATATTCCCACAAAGTAAGCCTGTCTTGTATTTGCACATGCACCACATTAAATAGTCTACATCTTGAAGTGAAGAATGTGACTTGGTCACAAATCACTAACTCCATTTGAAAGGTAAATGTAATTCTTAAAATGACTTCAGAATAAACTTCCAACCTCTAAGCAATTTATCTGGATAATCAACAATTTTCTCTGTATTTCAGGCTTTTCATATGGCCATAGCATATACTCACAATCTAGTCCAACAGTTTGCTGTGGAGTGCAACCACAATTTTCTCTGTATTTCTCTGTATTCCTATAGCTAACTATTTTTTCACGGAGGCTCTATCATCTCATTATATAAGACTATTGAATGTGATTGATCATGATGAATGCAAATATCTGACCTACCTACACATTTGAAAGTTTCAAATGGTATTTTACTTTATATTCTTTATTTCATCTTAATTTTCTTATTTTCTTTGTAGATTTTACTTTTAGTGGTTTTATAAGTTACCAATACTTCCTCAAAATTTACTATATGGAAATTGTGCATGGTGGGAACAGCTATATTTCCAGTCCTTTGGGAGGCTGAGTTTGTGAGGGGGAATTTGAATTGAGTACTCAAAAGGCAAGTTACAAACACCCTATGCCAAATTAAAAAATATGAGAACTCTAGAGAGACCTTTCATTGTGAAAGCACTAAGTTTCATCAACAGGATGAGGAAAACAAACAAAAAGCACACTACATGATGTTACATGTTAGGCTATTTAAAAAGAATTAAATATCCTTTTTTAACAATTATTGAGAAATGTGTAGCTTAGGACATTTTGTCGTGTTATTTTAGTACCCTCTTGATATGCAATTTTCCCCTCATAATGTTGATTTTATGTTTAGTTTATGATAGTTATATTTCAATGTTAAAACACAGAACAGGTATTTCACTATTTTCCACCTGTTATAATTTACAGAATGTCTTTTCTAAATTGCAGGCTTCACCAATTTCATCTCAGTTAAGATGATTCAGCACTATTTATACTCTTAATGTCTCATGCATGACTGTAGAATTTTGAGTATATTGCTACAACCTCAAAATGCAACTTTTCCTTTACAATAAGTACCAAGCAGTCTTTTTGTGGCTGACTCCAGATACACAAGCTACTACTTGCCATCATGTGCATATGTTGATGGTGGAAAAATGAGAGGTCCAGAAGCTTAACTGACAGTTTCTTGATGCTGGTCCAATAGTTATGCTCTGTGGGAATAAAGGTGACAATGTGATACATCAGTTAATCTGTCCCTTACTTACTTTATTAGCATAGCCTCCTCCGGTTCATCGAGTAATTGCTTTCATTTTATGTCATAGTGACTGTCTTCATCTTGAATATCTTGTACACACTTAGATTTTCACCAACCCCTCCTTTAGCTGAATAATGGAATACAATATACAGTTAAACTTTGATACTGCTCCTTTACTCTCATAAAGAGAAGTGTTATGGCTTCATATACTTACAAGAGTTTCATGAACTATCTTTTATTTCTCAAATAGCGGGTTTCCATAGCACAAATGATCTATTTTGATGACTTAATGGCTTACCGTGATGCTGGTGTACTCTGTGGAGTTTCTGCAAGAAGTTGTAATAGATTTTCCAAAAGACCTTGTTGTAAGTGTGGGAAAGTGACTCTTCTTTTTTTCTAAATGGATTATGGAGAAGGATCATTCCAATGTTTCCCTTGATTGCGGGTGTAGCATCTTGCATACTAAGATGGACAGGCAGGCAGATTTTATGAACAATTAGCCTGCCAGTTTGGTCAACGACTCCTGAAATGTCGGGATACAAATGATTCCTACAATAAAGAATATATAATAACAATAAAATGAAAAGTTTCACTAAAATTGCATTTATGTGCATGTGATTATTAACCCAAGGTATTGTCATATGTAGTTACTTATCATGGTCTCTCCTTGAAATTGTTTTTTGTATTACAGCATATTGATGCTTTACCTTACATATCAAAGAATGTTTGACTTTTAAAACATAGTTTTTGCCATATATTCTAAATAAGTAAAAGTTTATTTAAAGTGCCAAAATCCAACATGAATACAGTTAGTGATGCTAAGGCGTATCTCAAAGTTCATGCAATGCAAGGCTTTTCATATGGCCATAGCATATACTCACAATCTAGTCCAACAGTTTGCTGTGGAGTGCATCCACCACGGACTCAGCACCATACCCTGGCTTGTTTTAGCCAAGGACTTGACCCATGGAATGTAGATGGACGTAGAAAATAGGCCAATCATAGTGGTTAAAGAGTTGAATGACTGCTTCTGAGAGTGAGGTACTGCAAAGTGGAGGGTCAGGATAGGGAGACGAAGGAGTGACAAACATGAAAACCAATATCTTATTAATGCTTAATGATATATATATATATGTATACATGCATTAGATTTATATTCATAGATATTTTTTGCATGTGCAGTGAAATCAGAAAAAATATACGTATATATCTTATTTGATAAAGTAGAGAAAACTACAGAGATTTTGAAAAGATGTGATGACAATGAAAAATGTAGGACTAAGTGAAATAGACATGAAGGAAAAATAGAACAAGAGATAACTTATATAAGAATTCTAATATAAAGAATTTATAATTTATAAATTATATAGTACAAATTATAAATATATATTTATAAATCATAAGTATATAGTATAAATATTTTATAAAGTACCATAACATAAGGAAGAAAACATTTGAAATGTCAAAGAAAACAAAAGTTGTGTAGTAAGAAAATTATGTCTAAAAAGGACAGTTAACAAAATACACCCTCATGTGCCTATAACTTACCACAAAAACCGTATAAAAATAATGCCCAAAACTGATGAAAGTAAAGGGGATTCTTCATGTTGCCTCAAGGGACTCTCAAGGCAAAATGTACTTGTAATGTATCAGCTTCAGAGTTGAGGCTGAAGTTTAAGGCTATGGAACCTCTGACATCATAAAAGCTATTTGTGAGATAACTGCCCTCCTGTTAATATGAATAACCAACTTGAGCTCCTTATAGGAGAAATATGGTCAAATTAAAGGTGGTAGCTAAGAACTGAAACCAAATTTGATATTTTTCAATGTTAGGTTTTGTTTTGTTTTGATGTGAACAAATTTTCCTGTGCCAGGTCTCATAAAGTATTACTTCATATTTCATCTTACTTTCAAAATGATATAGTAACAAGATAATTTAAAATCATTATAAAAGCATATATGGTGTGTCAAAGAGTTAATGTAATATTAATTTTTAAAAAATAACATGTATGTCCCTATCAAAGTTATATTTAAATTCATTTATACACCTGTTCAACTACACATTACTTATGAACATGAATGACATAGAAAATATGTAGAAAGCTATCTGGACCTAATTTTCTGTCAATGGAAATGTGTCACAAGATTCTACACACAATGAAATATTTCAGATTTTTGTGCAGTGTATGTTGTATGTTGAATGTAAAATGCAAAGGGAAAATAGCCTTTAAATCAGAGATTTCAGGGCAGAATAGTATAATATAAAGATTAGTTTCACCAAATGCAGAGGTACCCTAACATCTAAACTAGGAAGTCTCTACCACACAGGAAGAGGTCACTTGAACATCTACACTGGGTGCCATCTTTGTGGATGGATAACATTAGCTTCATGATGAAAAGGCCTGAGGCGTACAGAGCAGTACTTCCTGTAATCTGCATATTAGGGTTGCTTCACAGAAGAACCTCTCTGGCCTTTCCACAAGTCTCTAAGTACCTGTCATGCTGTGTTTGGAAAATTGTCTCAACAGGATCCAGGAGCTGAGGAGCAAACAGGAAAGCTGACTGAATGACCATGGACTTCATAGTGTGAGGTTTTGATTACAGAAAGTTTGTCTTTTTTAGCAGGTGGCAAGTGACAATAACAATACACTGAGATAAGCATAGCTGAATGTCATGTTACAATGGGTATCTTGGAAGGACAGCTTTATTTGGATACATGGTTTTAGCACAATCACAGAAATTTCAGTTTGTGAACAAATCAAATAATGTGGCCAAGCTCAGAGGCAAAAAACAATGACTGAAGATTCTGAACAACATGCTTGCAGTTACATCAGTCTTTCGGCTTTCTTCTGCCCTCTTCGTGCACCTCAGAAACTCTGGCCTGAATCATCATCTAATTATTAGGGACTGCCAAGTGTGTAGGTCTTAAGTACAGCATAAGTGGTTAAGGTGGGCTTATCTCCTTATGAAGAATTATCTACATTTAACCTCTGAATTAAACTTTTTGTCTACTGATCTACTTTATTTTCAGTCCAGGGCTATGGTATCCATGATCTAAGTCAAAACCCAGGAACATGACATTGTTTGCAGAATTTTGTCTTTTTCATAGGATACCTTACAGCCAGTCGGGGTGCCATGTTGTAGCTGAACTTTAGTACTTTCCCATCAGGGAGCTTAGGTGTGTCTAAGCGAAAGAAGATCAGCAGTGATATCCTGTGCTGGGGAAACTAGTGATGTCCTCCATGATGACTTCTCTAAAAGTGGTAGGCAATTTTAATCCTTGCAGACATTCTGTATAATGCTAGAGTCTTCCCACTTAAAGGCAGAGAGGGAATGGCTGACACAAGAGGTGTCCAAAGGCAGAGGTGACCAAAGGCAGAAGTCAGACCTCCTTTAGATCCATGAAAGTGGACCAGTGGGCTGTTGGTGGTGGAAGACTGTGGAGAATGTAATTGTTTGGGTTGCATGATGGAAGGCAACCACAGTGGCAATGATGCTACAGAGCTTGTGAACTCAACACTATTCCCCACTGGGTTTCTTAACAGGAAGTGGAGGTATACTACAGGGTCATTGACAGTCTATGAGTATTTATTAATGCTGAAGTTTCTAAATGTGCATTAGAAATCCTAGTCAAATCTCTTGAGGCATGCAGTATTGTTTGTCTCTGATGGGGACAGCCCCAAAATGGAGTTTCAAAACTAGATGTGAGTAGTTGATGGCAGTGCAGGAGAAGAGTCTTCATCTAAAACTCAAGGAAAGAGGGGCTTGAGAATTTATGGGTTAATTTTATCTGTGCATGTGTGATGGCAGAATAGCATGACACACTCACAGGTGGTGAGAACAGGTAAACAAGCTCTACTTCCAGTAAAGCCCATCCAGAGTAGGACAGAATCCTACCAAAGTGAAGAGAGAAAGCCAACAGTCTAAATACAATTTGGGCAGCTCTAAAAATATCAGAAACTTTCAGTATTTAAATATATCAGCAAATGTCCTGGAAAATGATGTACAAATCACATGCAATCATGACAAATCATGGGGTGATTCTAATTATCTATGTATTTTGACATTTACCAAAAAAAAGCAACTTCAGCTAGAGACAGAAAGTTATGTGTAAAGTGAGACAGTTTTCCAGAATGGTGTCAACTGTTCTTATTAGTAAATATGTAAGTTTTTTTCTGTATCACTTCCCCATCACAGACACTGTCCCCTAATAAAAATGAGTGAGGTGTCCTTCACATCCCAGGCCCATGTAATGACAGAAAGTACAACCATCAGCAAGACTATAAGGATTAAAACCAAAATTTTGAGTAAAGCAGAGGTTCTAGTGTATAAGCTTGTCTACCAATCCTGGCAATGTGAGGAAACTGTGGATGAAGAGATTACACTGCAGTAAACAGATTTTGTTGGGATTTTGGCCTTGTCACCTTCAGGGACATACAAATGCTGGAGAAGTAAAAATTGGCAATTAATTCCCCTGGTGACTGATCTCTATTATTCAGAACTGGGTCAAACTTTATATTGCAGAGGAAGTTGTTTATTTTCTCTCCAAATATAAATGTAGACAAGATCCACGAGTATGTGGTAATGCTTTAAGTTTCTCCTTTATACATGACATCAACCTGGAAAGTACTAAGTATGCCCAGTTTATTTTTAAAAACTTTTTAAAGTGTATCACAGTCATTTTTGAAGGGTGTCATAAATATTTTTATCACTCACCTCTTTTTTAATCCCTCATCTAATCTTTCATGGTCAAATAATTCAATGGATGAGTTTATTATCATCCTTAGTTACAATATTTTTTTCTTTATCCACAATGTCTCTTTGATTTTTTTAAACCATTGGAGGCATCACTTGCAAGATGAGTGCATAAAAATAGCTTTTTTTCTGCATTTCATTTTTGCCAAGCCCTGAACTTGTTTCGATTTGCTCTCTTCAAGTGTTTCATCTCACCTTGTTTTTACTAGTTTCTGCTTTTGTGCACTTGGATATATCATATTTGTTGGTGTCTAGGTAATACACAATACACATTTTACAAAATGAATATATAGAGCCTATATAGTTGTGGCATCAATGGAGTGTTATATGCAGAGCACATGCATTAGATGGAGGTTTAGCTCAATGATCTTGATTCTCCTTGTTTAATGCATTTCTGTTTGAAAAACATGCTGTAAAACATGGAAATATTGGCCACAATTTAAACAGAGAAAAATCAGGATTTTTCTCTAATTCCTAGTTTACTATAATCTTCTATATTCCTAGTTAACTATACACTCTGAAATATTGCATTTGATATAGTCATTTAAAATTGCATAGCTGAACCACCCCAACATACCCAGCAGAAGTATTTTCTTGATTAAATTGAACAAAACTTATTGAAATGGTGGGCAATGGATAGAAGTTCAGCTGGGTGGCAGCTTGGTCTTCCAGCAGTGGACCTACAGAGGCTGGTGTCACCTGAGAGAGGAACACATGGCTGTCATTACTGGCTAAATATACACTCCAATGAGCAGGACCAGTAAGAGGCTAGGGTGGCTGTATCCCAGCCAGCAGTGGGCCAGAATCCCTCATCATTGCTGTTTCCTCTCCACAGGCCAGAGTGCTCATTGGTGCCACTGTTGTCATCATTTTCCAATTCTACTGGCCCAAATTCTATGTCCCATATGTCTCTCTCTTGCCCTGAAATATTTGTGGAGTGGAGATGTCAGAGCTAGTGATTTCTGTGTGCAAATGTGCCAGGTTTGCATCTATGAACATTCTACAAGTAACTTTAAGAAGTTATGATTTAATTGTAGATTTTTCTTGATACTTAGTGTGCTACAGTTCCTTTATTATGGCATGCTTCTAAAAGTTCAGCATGGTGTGGCACATGTTGTCATGCACAAAGTTTCCAATTGCTTCTGGGCTTGGTTTCAACCCAGCACTTCTTGCAGGAGATATGGATTCTTAAAGCAAGCCCTGGAACATTAAGTGCAGGCACAGTTAGTATGACTTTGGATTGAACACCCCAACCCGGTTGGAGAGAAAGTTTTAACTGTGTCTTTGTCTCTTGGTCCAAAAGAATGACCAGAAGAGTGAACTGTCATGGAATGTCATGGGAAAATAGTTTGTTGTAGATTTTTAAGTATCTGATGTAATATCTTCATTCTTTAATGCGAGTTCAAAGTTTATATCTCTTATAATTCTTTGAAAATGGGTAAGAGTTGAAAAAGTCACCCAGACATCTTGAAGAGAGTTATTCCATCCCAGTATGAATGCATCATGAACAAAGAAGTGCCTCATGATGCATGGTAATCTAATAAGCTCTGTTCTCTTGGCAAAAGTGAGAGCAAGGGAGTTTCCATAGCTCAGTTTTGTGTCTTCCTTTGGCCTGAACTTTGTGATCAATGGGATCTATACAGCTTTTCAGCCAGGCCCGAGAGCAGGAGAAATGCAGATTCATTACCTGAACCTAACATTATGGCGAGTTCTTACTAGGGCTAACTCTGTCTACAATTAAGTGTTTTAGTCCTAGTGGGAAGACACCAGTGGGAACAGCCTTCATCTAAACTGAGTAGGTGCATATAAAAACCATCACACATTGTTTGTTTGTACTGGTGGGCTTGATTTCAGTAAAATGTATCTCAACATCTTTAAATGGTAGTGTTTCTTGTATCCAGGCACCTGGCTAGTGCTGGTACTCAGAAACAGGAGTGTTGCTCACCATGATTGAGCACCTTTTAGTCATGGAAATGCACAAAGCTCAGGGTCTGGCCACAAAGAAATGGCAACCAAGCAAAGGTATCACAGAAATTATGCCCTTATTGGCATGGCGATGTAAATCTTGTTTCACACATGTCTCTCAGTCTCATAGAAACTGGAGCAACAGAACTTCATGGCACTATACCACCATTGCACATGCCTTCAATACCCAATTGTTCAGCATGTCCTTGTTATTTGACACCCGAGTCAATTTATGGAGAGGTGTGTCCTGTAAGTCTGGTGGAGTGGATTGGGCTGTCTAAATTGCCTCCAAACACATATGTTTAGATGGTTCCATAGATGTGGGTAACCAGGGGCAGGGTGAATGAGTTGAACATTTCTTATGGTCAGTCAAATGTCTTCTAAAAATAATTCCCTGCTTTGTAGGGAGCCTAGATTCAGACAAATGTTTTCTATCTATGCCTCTCAGGAAAGTTTCAACACTGTGTGGGACACACACTTTCAGTGTCTACCCCAAAGTCTTCTTATCATATTCTCTGCCTAGGATGGTGGTGGGTATGGTGGCCTACAAATACTGGAACTGACTCACAGCCACATGGTCCAGCATCAGGTATAGGTAATCCACTGGGCAGTACCATGATTGTGTGGTCTGGGTTAAAACATCTCATGCAACGCTTTTCATAATCATCTGAGAGGGCACCATAATATCAGGGAGTGCTAAGACAGATATACTGACCAGTGGATCCTTCATGTTGTTGACAACTGATTGTTGTTCAGGATTCCATTTTACTAGGTGGATTTTTCCTCCTTTTGATAACCAATAACCTCAAATGTGATAGGACCCAACATTTCCCAAAAACTCTAAGGTTTTTGTGCTGGTAGGCTTTCCAGGGGCACAGATGAGCTGTGTTCCAGTTGCTGATAACATGTGAGTCCCGCCTATTAGTGTAAATATTGAGTTTTTATCTTAGATGCTTCATAACCCGTTTTCTACAACAATCCCAATGTTTGTTGGCTTTGCCAGTTTGGAACTTTTCTAGTGCTATCACAAAACACTTTTAACGTTGTGTTTGCCAGCACAGGTATGATGAATTCATCTGTCCATGCCTGGGCATGTTTCTGTCCCAGTGGCTCATCTGTGAAGCACAGGGACTGGGCAGCTGAACAGAAATGCTCACTTCAAAGAGCAGAAGCAGCTGCATTTCCCCAAGAAATTACATATGAGTAGGAAAAGTCAGTGTAAACCATCTCTACATCTACAGGAGACATATTTCAAAAGACAAACAGAGAATGGCTAGGTAACACAATGCAGCTGCTGCGGTAGAAGAAATAATCTTAATCCTGAGGTGTTTCCAAGAAGGGCACATGCTATGGATGCACCAGTGTGTGACTGGCCAACCATCTTTCTGACAGAACTCAATCAAATGCAGGTCTTTCCTTTTAATTATCCATGCTACACCCTAAACTGAGAGGAACAGCTCACATTGAAGGTCCTGGTTTGTGGAAACAAATATTGGATGTGCATTAGGCAGAAGGAGCATGTATCATTAAAACAGTGGCTACCTACAAGAAAAGGATTCCCATGAGATGTGAAGTAATTCCCAATTTTAGGAATCATGAAGTTATCACAGGCTTGGAAATGCCATGATATATTTGGGATGGCACAAGTTGCCTTCTCTGTCACAAAGCAAAGGGTGTGAACTAACCCTAACCCTAGCAACACACACTTTCCTGAACCTCAGGCTCATCCTCACCCTAACAAAACATGCATGCCTTGATCCTCCATATCCCTAAAAACACACAAACACATATAAGCCTTGACCCTCAAACTCACCCAAAGCATACACTTATGCCGATAATCACCATCACCCTAAAAAGACATACATGCCCTGATCCTCACCCTCAATCTAACAACACACACACAGACATGCTTCAATCCTCAACTTCACACTAAAAACAGATACACATGCCTGATCCTCATGGTCATCCTAAAACTAGACACATGACACCATACTCATCTCAATCCTACAACACACTGATGTGCCGTGATCCTCACCCTAACCCTTACAACAAACACACATTCCCTGGTCCCTGTCACTCAGAGAAAGAGGTTCTAAGTCTCATGAGAAAAAGCAAGATTAAACACACACACACACACACACACACACACACACACACACACACACACACACTGCCCTGATCCTCACACTAAACCTAAAAACACAGACATATACTCTGATCTTGGCCACTTAGAGAGTATCTGTCCCATTAGAAAAATCAAAATGCAGTGTGCCCACACACAGTAAAAACAACCCATTTGCTCCAACAAAGAAATAGTAGACATATGAGTTGGAGGGTGGGTGAGTGAGTGTCTGTTAGTCAAACCAAGAATCATTATCAGATTCTGGTTAATCATTTCTAGGGGGAGGTCCTATTTCTCTCTGCCTGAAATCTTTGCAATTTTACAGTTATTGTGCAGCCTTTGATCCTCTGAAGTGAGCAGTGTACGTGACTCATGGTTACCAACATTGGCTAACTCAGTTCAACTCAGTGGACTACACTTAACTAGTGTTCTTTGTTTGATGCAGGAAAATGAAAAAATTACACAAGGTATAAGTCCCATGAGAGAAGCAGAATCAGCTGTGGTACCTACAGGAGAAAAATTAACCTGCTCAACAAAAGAAGATAGATACAAGTGTCGCCTGAAAATTAACTAAAGATTTGAGCTAAATTGTTTCCAAAATGATTTCTGTTGTTATCTTCTCCTTTAAAATCTCTGTAACTTTCCAGTTCAGGCCTCAGCCAGGAGGCCTGTATATGAGTAGTCCTGACTCAGTTAATAAAATTCCAGATTTATAAATTGGGCTATTTAGATTCCTATATGGTTGTTCATGAACTAACCTCAACCTCAAGCTCTGCATTTTTTTTAATCCTTCGCCTCTTTTTGCTCTCTTTCTCTGCTTTTGGTTGTCTGTGTATCTGCTGAACTAAAAAAATCAATGTTAGAATATACTTAAATCATTTCTAGGGGAAAGGAATTATTTCTTTTCTGTAGTTCTTTCTCTGAAATCTGTTTTATTTTCCAGATCATGCCAAGTGAGTGAGTCTCTGAAACATGGGATGCATGGGAATGGTAGTCACCCATCTACCTAAGCATACCAAACTCCAAATATATCTATTTGGCTGCTGGGTCTTCTAGATCATTCACCAAACCACTTTATTCCAATTTGCCTCTTTTCTCTCTGATTCTGTTTCTGTTTTTCTAACACCCTTTACCTATTTTTGTTTCTCTCTGTTTTTTTTAAGGACAATTGCATTTTTTCTCTATATCTGATTTTCTGTCTTCCCTTGGTCTCTTTTTGCTCTCTCTCTCTCTCTCTCTCTCTCTCTCTCTCTCTCTCTCTCTCTCTCTCTCTCTCTCTCTCTCTCTTTCTGATTTCTTTCATGCCTGTGGCTTTATTTCTAGCTCTCAGAAGTTTTGGGGATCTGTGCATTTTTACTCTGTGTATTTTTCATGGACCCTAACAAGACACACATTCCCTGCGCATAACTGTAACCCTGAGAAAACACACACATGCCCTGATCCTCACCCTTAAACATAACCACATACATACATTCACACACACACACTCACATACATATACACACACACACACACACACACAAGCCCTAATACCCATCCTAAACACACACCACATGTCCCAATCCTTACACACACAACTGCACATGCACCCTGATCCTCACCTTCACATTAACTGCATACACACATAACTTGATGCTCACTCTCACTGTAACAGACACACACACACACACACACACACACACACACATACACACACACACATACACACACACACACACACACACACACACACACACACACACACACACATCCTGGCCCTTGTCACTCACAGATAGAGTGTCTAAATAATATGATAAAATGCAAAATGATCTGTACCCAAACACAGGACAGAAAAGTAAGCCACTCACTCCCCAAAAGAAGTGGGTTACAGACAGGTGGTTGAGTGGAATGAGGTCTGTCTGTCAAAACCATAAGTCAGTGACAAATTCTATTTAAATCATTGCATTGGAAAGTACTATTTTTCTGTGGTTCTCTGAAATGTTTGTGATTTGCAAATTCTGGGGCATCTATGAAAGTCTAAATCAATTGGTCCACATTACTGATGGTGGCCCTGCTCAGCTTAGCTCAGTTCAGCTCAACTCAGCTCAGCTCAGTTCAGTAAACTCCAAATATATCAATCCATTTGGCTGCTTGGACTCAGATAAATTCACCAAGCCATTTCAAACCTCTTTGCCTTTTTTTGTCTCTCTGTGTCTGCTTTTCTTGCAGTCTTCACCTATCTTTGTTTCTCTCTTTTGTTTTTAGGCCCCTGATGTTGTTTCACTTTCTGCTTGCTTTACTCCATTCCCTTGGCCTCTTTAGGTACTCTCTCTGCTCTCTTCCATGCCTGTGGCTTATTTTTTGGTGGCTATCAGCAGTGTTTTGGGCCTTGTACCTCTTTTCAGTCTTTCCCAAAATTCTCTCAAAGCCTAACTCTCACAAGCCCTGATATTCACCCTAACCTTAACAAAATATTCACATGCCCAAGTACTCACCCTAACACTAAGAAAATAGACTTGGTATGATCCTCACACTCACTCTCAACCTCACCTTAACAACATACACATGCCCTGACCCTCATCCTAACCCTAACCACACACATGCCCTTATCATCACCCATAACCCTAACAATGGCACGCATAAACCCTGATCCTCTCACTCGCCCTAACAACACACACATTCCACAATCCTAGCCATCATCCTACCAACACACACAATACACTGATCCTGTCCCTCACACTAACAACACACACGACCCCATCATCACTCTTACCCAGACAGTATGAATTTGTGCCCAGATCCTCACCCTAATCATAGCATACATATCCCTGATCCTCACCCTAACACTAACAAACTCGTTCCAGCACCAATTTCAACCTCAATTGTTACTGAAGGGATATCTGTCTGTCATTGTTTGGGCTCCGTGTTCAAAATCTTTGTGAATTATGGAAAATCACAGAGGAATATAGGGTCTACATCCTACAAGAAAAGAAGAATGTGCTTTAACCATTAACAGTAGAAAAAAATCAACCCAAGCACACCACCAAACGATCATGTAGTTGTATGTGGGTCTGTGTGTCTACCTGTCTGTCTGTTTAACCAGAAACCAATGAATGTCAGACTATAGCTAAATCATTCCCAGTCAGTGTCTTTTTATATTTGTGGACCTCTGTTTGTTCAAAATCTTTATGATGATTTTTTTGTTCTTATTAAGGTCCAGCCTCCCTATGAGATGCTGAAAAAAGGCAAGGGGTCTAAACATGTGATGGTAACCCAGCTCAGCTCAGCTCAATACAGCAATGCTTTCAGGAACCCACATCAATCTCTGCTTTGTCACTCTTTCTTTCTGCTTTTTTCTCTGAGGCCCATTGCCCATTTGCACTCTCTGGGTATTTTTTGTTAAAACACTTTGTCTCTTTTGCCCCTTCTCTCTGCTTTTTCTCAAGCCGAGTGCCTCTTTTCCTTCTCTGTTTTTTCTAAGATGCTTTGCCCTTATCCTGACCCTCACAATAAAACCACTCACACACACATGTCCCATTGATTATTACCCAAATACTAACTACAAAGTCACATACCCTGCCCCTCAATGAACCTTTCTCACACATGCACACACACACACACACACACACACACACACACACACACACCCCATTATGCCCTTATTTTCACTCTAACCCCAACAATGCATACAAATGCCATGATCCTGGCTCACTCATGGAGAGAGTGAGACTCCCATGAAATAAAGCCAAATGAGCCACACACACTTTCAGTAGAGAAACGAAACCCAAAATTCTCCTCCAAAGAACCAGGAGACAGACAGATGGGTTGGTGGGTGCGTGATTGGATAACTTTTGAATATCAAAGTCAGATTGTACCTAAATTATTTCTAAGCAGAAGTCCTGTTTCTCTGTGTTTCTCTGTTTGAAATCTTTGTGCTTTCCAGTTGCCTGTGAGACTCTGAAATGATGGGTTCCCAAGAGTAATCATTGTCCAGCTCAGCTCAGCTCGGCTTAGTCCACTGGACTATGATGCATCCATCTGGAAGATTGGATTCCTCTGTCTGTCATTCATATGCCCACTCTTGCCCCTTTGCCTCTGTTTGATCTTGTGTGTTGTAGCTTAGCATAACCAATGCCATCCTGAGCCATGCATTTAACTAATGCCATGTGTTTGACTCGGGAAAATGGAAAATTACTAATGATATAAGAACTATAAGAAAAGCAGAATGTGCTCTAGTACCTAGAGAAAAATTAATCTGCTCAAGCAAAGAAGCAGGATACAAGTGCTAACAGAAAACTAATGACAGATTCAAGCTTAATTGTTTCAAGCAGGATGTTCTTTTTGATTCTGCTTTTAAAATTATGTAAATCTTTAATTCATGCTCACTTGTTTGGACCCTGAAACATGGGGCACTGTAAATGAGTAGTTGCTTGGATTCCTATGTTGTCTTTCAGGAACCCACCTCAGGCTCTGCTGTTTTGGGTCCTTTGCCTTCCTCTCCCCCTCTGCTTTTTGGTGTCTGTGTGTTTGTTGAACCAAAAATCAATGTCAGATTCTACCTAAACCCTTTCCAAGTGGTAGGAAGTTTTTCTATTATGCAGCCCTGTGTCTAAAATATTTGCAATT